>NW_007729063.1:20331-25898 GCF_000696425.1 Galeopterus variegatus | reverse complement strand
GGTGTGACACTGAGGGTTGCGATCCGTTGCCAGTCACGAAAAAAAGACAAAAAGGTAAAAAAAAAAAAAAGTTTTAGCTGGCCGGTTAGCTCAGTTGGTTAGAGCACAGCCTTATAACACCAGGGTCACAGGTTCAGATTCTTGTGCTGTCCAGCCACAAAAGAAAAAGAAAAAAATTTTTAAACAGCAAACATAAATACATTTTTTAAAGGGGGGGGGAGAAGGTAGGAGGAGCAGAAAATGAGAGTTAACTAGAATTAGGATAGAAATTAAGGAAAAGTCAAAATCATCTCAGAAATGAAGATTAAATAGCAAGATATTCAAGGAAAGTTAAATTCATCTCAAAATATAATGAGACATTCATGAAAGGAATGAAAATTGCCAAGGGAACAAAAGTGAAATAAATTTTGAAAGATTTTTTTTAAGTGTCAGAGAGAGAGAGATGCTAAAAAGATATGCAGGCTGGCATTAGCTCAGTCGGTTAGAGCATGGTACTAATAGTACCAAAGTCCAGGGTTTGATCCCCATAATAGCCAACAGCAAAAGATATATATATATATATGCAAAGATGATCCAACATACACATAATTGGAGTGCCTGAAGAAGGAAAACAAAACGTTAAGAGAAAACTAATATCAAAGGATAGTATAACCTCCCCCAAAAAAGAGAAGAAACTTTCTAAAAGTAAACAACATGAATCTATATATTGAAAGGGCCCATCAAGTACTATCAAGTTGACCTGGAATAGTCAACTCTGAATTGTATCTCAGTAAAAACCTAGAAAAAAGAGGAAGTCAACTTTACCATGGAAAATCTGGTGGACTCTACCTTAACCAGGTGATCTAGTTCAGCATCACCAATGAAGGTTTATGTGCTTCCCAGGTGTGTTGCAGAAAGTATTCAAAACCATTTAGGTACATTCTTGCCAAAAATGTTTTAACCTGAATCTAATCCTGAGAAAACCATCAGACAAATACAGATTCCAGGATATTCTACAAGACAACTGGACTCTTAATAAGAGCAATGTCATAAAAGACAAAATACATGGGGAGTATTGTAGGATATTAAAAATTTAAAACAACAAATGCTCAGTTGTTTAGAGTGTGGTACTGATAACACCAAGGTCCAGGGTTGGATCCCTGTGCCAGCCAGCCAAATAAATAAATAAATAAATAATAACTGTAGTACACAATCCTTGATTGGTTTCTGGATTTTAAGAAATAGTTATAAAGGATATTACTAGGACAAATTTAAATATGGACTATATTTTAGGTAGTATTAATGTATCAACATTAAATTTATGGGGTTGTGGTAGTTTTAAAACATAGCCCCTAAATTCTTTGGCACTCCTCCAATCAAGAGATGGGGCAATGTCCCTAAATCTGGGCTCTGTGACTGCCTGAACAGTAGAATACAGAGGAAGTGATGCTGAGTCAGTGCTTGGGACCAGGCTTGAAGAACCTGGTATAGTCCATTTCCTGCCTCTTGGGACCCTGACTCCTAGAACCCAGCTACTATGTTGTAAGGAAGGTCAGGCCACATGGAGAGGCTATACACAGGTAAGGTGCCAGCCAACAGGCAGTGTCAACCACCAGACACGTGAATTGAAGAAAACTTTGAGATGGCTCCAAGCCCCACCTATCTATTTTCGAATCAAAATAGATAATAATACAATTGTTGTTTTTAGCCACTAGGTTGTGAGGTGGTTCAGGATGGAAAAATAGATAACCAGATAATGTGATAATGGTATTCTAGTTATGGAGGAGGATTTCCTCATTCTCAGGAGAATTTGCTGAAGGATTTAGGGAGGAAGTGTTACTTGCAAATGATTCAGGAAAAAAAAAAGTTTGAGTATGTATATGAAAGCAAATGTGGCAAAATATCACCAGGTGGTAAATCTAAGTGAAGGGAATAAGAATGTTCATTGCCCTATTCTTTCAACTTTGCAGCTTTAGAAATTGCGAGGTATCTGAGCCCCAGCCACATTACCTGTGTATTTCTGCCTGGGCTCCAAACTCCCAGGAGAGAATCTGACTGGCCCAGCCCAGTTGATGGGCCCACCCTGGGTCTGTCAGTCCTCTTAGACCAAAGGGAAGGGAGGAGGGGCATTTCCCAAAAGAAAATCAGGAGGAAGAAACCCTCCCTGAAGATGAGGGCAGAAATCACAGAGACTCCACCCACGTGGCCTCCAAGAGCTTCTGGGTTTTAACTCTTGCTGCTTTCCACATGAGAAAGGGATTGGCTACTCTTTGGATCCCAGTTGCAAAAAATCCACAGAGAATGGATTTATTCTCTTCTCCTGGATCCAGTTAGCTTTGGCTAAAAGGAATGAAGGTAATATGATCGGCCCAAATGGATCAGGTGCCTCCTCCTGAGGCATCAGCTGTGGCCAGGGGCTTGAGGTCGGAACATGGCTGCCATATGAATATATGCTATGGGATTGGGAGGGTCTAGGAGAAGAGAGATTCTGAACAGACATTGTCCACTATGAGGGGTGAACCCGGGATACCCTGGGAACCCAAAGGAGCAGCAGCAGGCTCAGACCCGGACGAGGTCAGGGAAGCTGCAAGGGAAGATGAGTATGAGCTGCCAGCCGGACCCTGAGCCAAGGCCTTCAGGACCTCCATCAAGCCTGCTGTGGGGGTACTTGGGTTGTCTTGCCCACCCCTGCCCCACAGAGCTGTGGGATCACACTTCACACTCAGCCTGGTGTTTTCTCCCAAGAACGTGGGAGAGAAAGAAATTGACTCTTGTAGTGTGCCTGGACTTGTAATTTATAAAGTGGAACATTTACGGCCCTGTGGCCTGAGTGGGAAGGAAAATCCGTCCATACATAGAGAAGGAGGAAAAAATGAGCTTGCTTCCTGAGGCCTGGCTGTGTCCCTCCCTGCTCCTAACCACAGTTCCTCTTTGCGCCAGCTGAAAGGGGCTTGTGTTCCTTCCAGCCCAAGTGTTTGCACATTTGCAAAGCAAAGAGGGCAAAAGTCAAAAGCAAGCAGCTAGAGAGAGTCACTCAACAGGGCTGGAGTCCAGGGTGGGCAGAGGGTCCCCTCCGACAGGTGGAGGAGTTGGGACATGCCACAAGAGCGATGGGAGCTGATGGCGAGGCTTTTCAGGAAAATCATTTCAGATGTGGAGTAGAGAATGGCAAAACTGGAGGCAGGGAGGCCCATTAGGAGGCGTTGGGGTAGTCCAAAGAGCTAAGGGTCATACTGAGCAAAGGAGTGGTAGCAGGGGTGGGTGGAGGAAGAGATTGCAGACACAGTAAGGGGGACAATCAGCCCGACTTGGGGTGATGGGGGTGGGTTCAGGATGGACCTCAGTCTAGAAAGTTTGGGGCTGAGCCAATGATGCCAATGTTGGTCTATGTTGGGAACACAGGAGAAGGAGCAGGGTTGGGGTTCTACCAGGGAAATACTCAAAGACTCCCAATCTCCAAGTCGAATAGTCTTGTTTCATGGCCCAAGGGAGAACTCGGCCCAGTGGGAGAAACCACAGACAGGGAGACGTCTTCCTTGTGGTGAATCCAAGTCCATGAGTCTGGAGCAGTCATAGGAACAGCCGCCTCAGGGGCAGTGAGGTCCCCCCACTCAAAGTGTGCATGGTATCCCCCCACATCTACTTATCGCAGATGCTGCAGGGGGACTCCAGTGCCAGCCGAGAAGGAGGCCGGATGTCTACGATTCCATGAGAGGCAGCATGAAGAACACACAGACGTGTGGCCCTGGGTCTGAGCGGTAACCACACAGCTTGGCCTTTGGCTGAGTCACTTAACCTTCGGGAAAAGCAGCTGTCCATAGGAAATAGAAATCTCTCTTACTGGGCTGAAGTTCGCCCACTGTGGAATCCTGAAGAACAAGGCCCGGGAGGCAGCTACTGAGTCTGGAGAGGGGAAGCACGGGCTTGAGATCAGGCGACTCGGTCTCTGCATTCCAGGCCTCCCCCCACGCCTGCTGCACCCCTCTCCCTCTGGCCACACCTGCAGCAAGTGTTGGCAGCCAGGAGACCCTCCCAGTACAAGTGTCAGGTCTGGGGGTGGGTGTCCCTGCCATAGCAGGTGTGCACGGGAAGCTACTGACGCCCCTCCCCAAAGGGATGGAAGCTGCTTCCTCCTCCAGAGGAGACAGGGATCTCAGGAGAGTGGACAGGACGGCTCTGTCCTCAGGTGGCCCCAACGCTGGGCCCTTAGAGGCCTTTGATAGTTTCTGACTCGGCCCCTAATACTGTTGGCCAGCAGGGGGCGCTCCAAGATCCCTTTTGGTCATTTCAACCCTGCAGTTTCTCCTTTCGGCCTTTCCTTCCTTATACAGATACTAGGAATCTTCACGAGGGTACACAGGTATGGAGGGAGGAGGAAGAATAACCTGCCATTTACTGAGCACCTGCTGTATCTAGGCGCTGTGCTAGACCCTTTACACTACTCCTTTTATCCTTCACAAAAGCCCTCTCAAGTAAATATTATTACTCCCCATTGACATGTGAGGAAACTGAGGCTTGGAAAGGTTGCCATTGTCATTTTCCACCAAGTGTACACAGCTCCTGGAAAAGGGTCCACCTTCATTCACTCAGCAAACTGGGGGCTTAAATTAAAAGGCCTTACAAAAGCAATGCTAAAAACAATGCACCAGCAAAAAAGAGCTGAGCCATCAGGGCAGTAGACTGCAGGCAGCCAGGTGGTGGCCGCGGCAGGTCCCAGCCCCAAAAGAGACACCGGCTGTGGCAGGAGCCCTTGGGGACCCCGGCTCCTTGACTCTGGCCTGGATTTTGTCCCTGGCCCACCCAGCTTTGTCCTCTCTGGGGCCCTGTCACTGAAGGGCCCAGACTGCTCCTTCTGACCCTACGCCCTCAGCCAGGCCTGGGCTAAGAGCCATGGCACGAGTCGGGGGGGGGGGGGACACACCATCTTGTCTCCCTGCCCTGGCTGGGGCCTCCTGCCTCTGCTCTAAGATCATGGGTTTTAATCCTCTGGGTCTCCAAAGATCTTTTGCTGTCAGCTGCCCCTGGCCTGAGCCTGACCCCTACAGAGGAAGGATGGGAGGGAGGATTGGCATCTGGCCCCATGCCCAGCTGGTTCAGTTTAATGGCCTTACCGTCCTCCTCAGCCTCCAGGGTAGGACTTCATAGGTGGCATTGCCCTAGATCACAGATCAGCACAGGACATGCCTGGCAAGGGCGGGGGGCTCAGCTTCACTTCGGGGGTCACTCACCCTCAGTTCCTTGTGCTACCACCCACTGAGGGCCCCACGCTGAGCTAGACACTCCGGGGCACAGAATTGGTGTAAGGAAAGACCACTGAAAACCATCTCAGCTCAGCAGGACCTTAACACAAAATATTTTTATTTGTTTCTCCTCAAATTCAGCCTTCAACCTCTTCCCATCCTTTAACACCATCTCCAGCAGGTCCTGTGGCTTTCTGGCAAATTTCAGAAGCAAAAAAGCCCAGTCCCAGGGCCAGCCCCGTGGCGCACTCAGGAGAGTGCAGCACTGGGAGCGCAGCGACGCTCCCGCCGCGGGTTCGGATCCTATATAGGAATGGCCGGTGCACTCACTGGTTGAGCGCGGTGCAG
>NW_007729063.1:16456-20217 GCF_000696425.1 Galeopterus variegatus | reverse complement strand
GGCCTGGGCTAAGGGCCATGGCAGGGGTCGGGGGGGGGGGAGACACACCATCTTGTCTCCCTGCCCTGGCTGGGGCCTCCTGCCTCTGCTCTAAGATCATGGGTTTTAATCCTCTGGGTCTCCAAAGATCTTTTGCTGTCAGCTGCCCCTGGCCTGAGCCTGACCCCTACAGAGGAAGGATGGGAGGGAGGATTGGCATCTGGCCCCATGCCCAGCTGGTTCAGTTTAATGGCCTTACCGTCCTCCTCAGCCTCCAGGGTAGGACTTCATAGGTGGCATTGCCCTAGATCACAGATCAGCACAGGACATGCCTGGCAAGGGCGGGGGGCTCAGCTTCACTTCGGGGGTCACTCACCCTCAGTTCCTTGTGCTACCACCCACTGAGGGCCCCACGCTGAGCTAGACACTCCGGGGCACAGAATTGGTGTAAGGAAAGACCACTGAAAACCATCTCAGCTCAGCAGGACCTTAACACAAAATATTTTTATTTGTTTCTCCTCAAATTCAGCCTTCAACCTCTTCCCATCCTTTAACACCATCTCCAGCAGGTCCTGTGGCTTTCTGGCAAATTTCAGAAGCAAAAAAGCCCAGTCCCAGGGCCAGCCCCGTGGCGCACTCAGGAGAGTGCAGCACTGGGAGCGCAGCGACGCTCCCGCCGCGGGTTCGGATCCTATATAGGAATGGCCGGTGCACTCACTGGTTGAGCGCGGTGCAGGCGACACCACACCAAGGGTTGCGATCCCCTTACCGGTCACGAAAAAGACAAAAAAAATAAAAAAGCTCAGTCCCATCTAGTGCCAACTGAAACTCCGCCTGACATCTCATCAGCCGCTCCCTTCCCCCCCCCCAATCCATGCCTGGGGCCTTGGAGGGTGGGGAGGGATGGCCTGGGCCTGGCCTCCCTCTGCCCAGAGCTGGGTGGGAAGGAGGGAGAGGGAGAGATACAGGGCTCTATTTGTCACAGCTCCCTTCCGTGTGGCTGGCTCCAGAGCAGGGCTTCTCATGCAGTGCATGGTGGGCTGGCAGGGTCCTGGCTAGATTTCCTGCCTGTTCAGTGCCCTGTGCTGAAGGGACACCTGTGCTGGCTCCACCCCTTCCACAACCCTTCAGCTGCCACCTGGGGTCCACCTCCAGTCCTGCTGCTGCAGGTCCCTTTCCCAGTGGCTGGTCCTCCCAGGGAAGACAGGCAAAATGGCTCCAACCCTCCCACAGAGTCCACACAGCGACAAGAGACTCGCTCATCCTTGTCCTGCCAAGCATTGGAGTATAGCCGCCCCCTGAGCACGCCACACTCCCACCCCCACCACCTTCTGTCTACTCTTCTTTTCCCTGCTCAGGTGGGCCTGGGGCAAGAGCATCCTGGCCTTGAGGAAGCAGATGTCCAGCCAGGGGATGAGATGCCGGGCTCCCCTGTCCTCAGGCACCTGCACCCTCTCAAAGAGAAGCCTTCAGTGTCCCTCCCCCAGAGCTGGCTAGAGGAGGGGGAGGGGAAAGCCACTTCTTTCCCCTGAGCCCTTGGCTCAAGTGACCTGTCTAGATTTCCTAGGCTCCTTCTCATACAGACCCAGGTGGGCGCTAGGGGCAGGTAGGAGTTGGGGTAATGATATGAACAGCAGGTGATGGAGTTGGATGTGTTGTCTCCTCCAAAACTCATGAGGAAATTTGATCTCCAATGTGGCGGTGTTGGAAACTGATTAAGTCATGGGGGCGGGTCCCTCATGGATGGATTCATGCTCTCCCAGGGGGAGGAGGGGTAGTGAGTGAGTTCTCACTCTATTAGTTCCCACGTGAGAGCTCTTTGCTTGAAAAGACCCTGGCACCTCCTCTCGCTCTCTCTTGCTTCCTCTCGCCATGTGATCTGCTTGTACCTGCCAGCTGCCTGTTGTCTTTCCGACATGAGTAGAATCAAACTTGAGTAGAAGCAGCCTGAGGCCCGTGCCAGATGCAGCTGTCCCAGAATCGTAAGCCAAATAAACCTCTCTTCTTTATAAATTACCCAGTCTCAGGTAATTCCGTTATAGCAACACAAAATGGACTAAAACAATAAGCAATCACTTTTTTACACTTATTCACATGTAAGTGACTAATACAGAAAATTGGTACCGAGGAGTGGGGTGCTGCTAAACAGATACCTGAAAATGTAGATGCAGCTTTGAAACTGGGTAATGGGCAAAGGTTGGAAGAGTTTGGAGGACTTAGAAGAACAGAAAAAGACGAGGGAAAGTTTGGAATGTCTTAGAGACATGTGGTGGTGAGCAGAATGCTGATAGAAATGTGGACAGTAAAGGCCATCGAGCAGAATGCTGACAGAAATGTGGATAGTAAAGGCCATGTGGATGATGAGGTCTCAGGTAGAAATGAGGGACTTATTGAGAATTGGACAAAAGATAACCCTTGCTACACCATAGCAAGGAGCATGGCTGCATTGTGTGCATGCCCTTGGACTTTGTGGAAGTTGGAGCTTAAGAGTTGTGAACCACAGCATTTGGCCAAGGAAATTTCTAAGCAGCAAAGCATTAAGGAAGCTGCATGGTTGCTTTTAAGAGCCTACTCTGAGTTATGGCAGCAAAATCATGATGTAAAGCCAGAATTTAAAAGGGAATCAGTGGGTCGGCCCGTGGTGCAATCGGGAGAGTGCTGCGCTTGGGAGCACAGCAGCGCTCCCTCCGCAGGTTCGGATTCTATATAGGGATGGCCGGTGCGCTCACTGGCTGAGCGTGGTGCGGGCGACACCAAGTCAAGGGTTGCGATCCCCTTACCGGTCACAAAAAAAATAAAATAAAATAAAAGGAATCAGAGCATAAAGATTTGGAAAATTTGCAGCCTGCCTATGCCGTAAAGAAACGGAGAGCCGGAGAACTATGCAAGGGTGAAGGAGATAAACTGGATGCTAAAGACATTATCTTGGCAGTGAGGCAGCCAGATGCTAAGAACCAGGATAGTGGAAAAAATGCCCTAAAGGCATTTGAGAAGAAAGGAAGGGTTCCCCACCCATCACAGGTCCTGAGGCCTAGAAGGACTGAGTTATACTGGAGGACAGATCTGGGGCACAGCTGCTCTTGGGATCCTGCTCCCTGCATCCCAGCTGCTCCGACTGGAGCAGCCCCAAGTGTGGTTCATGCAGCAGCCCTGGAAAGTAGAGGCCCGAAACCTAAGTGGCGTCCACATTGTGTTAAGCCTGCAGGCCAGCAGGACGCAAGAGCAGTGGAAGCATGGCAGCCTCCACCCAGATTCCAGAGGATGTATGAAAAAGCCTGGGGCCCAGGCAGAGACCTGCCACCGGGGCAGAGCCACCACAGAGGCCATCTACTAGAGCAATGCCAAGCAGGAAAGTGGGGTCAGAGCCCCCACAGAGAGACCCCACCAGGGAAATGTCCAGTAGAGCCAAGGCAGCAGGGCTGCCTCCAGGACCCTGGAACTGCAGGGCCACTGGTAACGTGCAACACTGGCCTGGAGAAGCTGCAGGCACCACTGCAGCCCAATGGGCTGTGCCTAGCAGAGATGTGGGAGTGAGGCTTTCTGAGGCTTTGGGGGCCCAGATGCCTCATTGTGCCCAGGATATAGGAGTTGGAGTCAAAGAAGATTATTTTGGAGGTTTAAGACATAATGTCTACCCTGCTGGGTTTTGGACTTGTCTGGGACCTATTTTTCCTTTCTTCTGGCCTATTCCTCCCTTTTGGAATGGGAATGTGTACCCAACGCCTGTTCCACCGTTGTATCTTGGCAGTAGATAAATTTGGTTTTGTTTTTCAGGTTCACAG
>NW_007729063.1:13635-15986 GCF_000696425.1 Galeopterus variegatus | reverse complement strand
GTCATGGGGGCAGATCCCTCATGGATGGATTAATGCTCTCCCTGGGGGAGGGGGGATTAATGAGTGAGTTCTCACTCTATTAGTTCCCGCAAGAGCCATTGCTTAAAAAGACCCTGGCACTTTCACTCTCTCTCTTGCTTCCTCTCACCATGTGATCTGCTTGTACCTGCCAGCTGCTGGCTGCCTGTCACTTTCCACCATGAGTAGAAGCAGCCTGAGGCCCATGCCAGATGCAGGTGTCCCAGAATCGTAAGCCAAATAAACTTCTTTTCCTTATAAATTACCCAGTCTCAGGTATTTCTGTTATTGCAACACAAAACAGACTAAAACAGCAGGTACATATGTTGTATTGCTTCTTAGATCCTGGTTACCATTTTCTTTTACATGTATTGATCCATCTAGTCCTCACAGCAACCTTAGGAGGTAGGCACTCCTGTTACCCCATTTTACAGGTGAGGCACAGGGAAATTGGGTGACTTCCCCAGTTTAGTAATGTGCTGTCTCTGCTGGTAACCAACTGGCAGAAGGAGACACAGAACAGGTTCAGCAACTTTGTAACAGCCCTGGGGGGGAGTCTGCCACCCAGCAGTGTCCACCTGCTCTAGACTGTGAGTTCTAATGCTTTATCCCAGCTTTGATTCCTAAGTGACAACAGGAAAAGTCTCATTCGACATCCTTTTTCACAATCTGAGATTGTCAACACCTGCCATTTAATCTTTCCTTCTCCCTCTGCCATAATAATTCACTGACTGTTGACTTTGCATGTTGTGTCTAATCCTTACAACCCTGCAGAAGCCCATTCTACTGAAGAGGAAGCTGAGACTTGGAGAAACTAAGTGATTTGCTCAAGACCACACAGCTTGGTAGTCTCAGAAACAGTTGAAAAAGGACATTGCTTCTTAGATCCTGGTTACCATTTTCTTTTACATGTATTGATCCATCTAGTCCTCACAGCAACCTTAGGAGGTGGGCACTCCTGTTACCCCATTTTACAGGTGAGGCACAGGGAAATTGGGTGACTTCCCCAGTTTAGTAATGTGCTGTCTCTGCTGGTAACCAACTGGCAGAAGGAGACACAGAACAGGTTCAGCAACTTTGTAACAGCCCTGGGGGGGAGTCTGCCACCCAGCAGTGTCCACCTGCTCTAGACTGTGAGTTCTAATGCTTTATCCCAGCTTTGATTCCTAAGTGACAACAGGAAAAGTCTCATTCGACATCCTTTTTCACAATCTGAGATTGTCAACACCTGCCATTTAATCTTTCCTTCTCCCTCTGCCATAATAATTCACTGACTGTTGACTTTGCATGTTGTGTCTAATCCTTACAACCCTGCAGAACCCCATTCTACTGAAGACGAAGCTGAGACTTGTAGAAACTAAGTGATTTGCTCAAGACCACACAGCTTGGTAGTCTCAGAAACAGTTGAAAAAGGACATAGGATGCCTGACTCAAATTCTGAGGTCTGGCATAAATTACTTAATCAAAAATATGTCTTGCCGACTCCATGCTGGGCGCCAGGGATACCGAGTTGACTGACATGGCCCCTCAAACATTCAGCTCAGCAAGGGAGGTAGAGGCAGAGGTTGGCACAGGTGCAGGAGCTCAAAAGCACTTAGCACAACCAATCCCGGGCTGCCTATCACAGAGAAGGTGTGTGTCTCACTCACCATCAGCAGGATGGACAAACGACTGAGTCCTCACCCACTCCACGGGTCCCTGCTTTAGCCAAATACAATGCATGGAGATTTCTAGTTACAAAAACAAATTAGGGTGAGAATATTTGCTTCCCAAAGAAATTAAGACAGGATTTTTTTTTTCCTTTTTGTCTCTTTTCGTGACCGGCAACGGATCGCAACCCTCGGTGTTGCGCCCGCACCTCGCTCAGCCAGTGAGCGGCCGGTCTGTATGTGGGATCCGAACCAAGACAGGATTTTTTAATAGTATTTTTTTTATTCTTAAAATATATAGATGATAAGACATTCTTAAAATACAGAAAAGCAGAAAACAAAACAATAACAATCCATCATCTCACCATGTAAGAGGCAAGACTGAAAAAGGCAGAAAACCTGAGCAGCAAGGGGGGAATGTTTTGGCTCCCACGATCAAACCACAGATAATACAGGTAAGCAATCCCCACCCTCTGTCCACCGCCTTTCATCTCACAGCATATTGGCTTCATTTTTGTTGTTGTTCTCCCATGCGTGGGAAGCGTGGCTGCCAGCCTCACTGAGCTCACACCCTCACAGTGCTGCCCCAAACAGGAAGAAGCTTTTCTTCCCATTCTCATCAGAAAATCCCAGGGGAGGACTCTGACTGGTCATCTTGAGTCATGTGACCCCCCCCCCCCCCCC
>NW_007729063.1:11348-13625 GCF_000696425.1 Galeopterus variegatus | reverse complement strand
CATAATAATTCACTGACTGTTGACTTTGCATGTTGTGTCTAATCCTTACAACCCTGCAGAAGCCCATTCTACTGAAGAGGAAGCTGAGACTTGGAGAAACTAAGTGATTTGCTCAAGACCACACAGCTTGGTAGTCTCAGAAACAGTTGAAAAAGGACATGGGATGCCTGACTCAAATTCTGAGGTCTAGCATAAGTTACTTAATCAAAAATATGTCTTGCCAACTCCATGCTGGGCGCCAGGGATACCGAGTTGACTGACATGGCCCCTCAAACATTCAGCTCAGCAAGGGAGGTAGAGGCAGAGGTTGGCACAGGTGCAGGAGCTCAAAAGCACTTAGCACAACCAATCCCGGGCTGCCTATCACAGAGAAGGTGTGTGTCTCACTCACCATCAGCAGGATGGACAAACGACTGAGTCCTCACCCACTCCACGGGTCCCTGCTTTAGCCAAATACAATGCATGGAGATTTCTAGTTACAAAAACAAATTAGGGTGAGAATATTTGCTTCCCAAAGAAATTAAGACAGGATTTTTTTTTTCCTTTTTGTCTCTTTTCGTGACCGGCAACGGATCGCAACCCTCGGTGTTGCGCCCGCACCTCGCTCAGCCAGTGAGCGGCCGGTCTGTATGTGGGATCCGAACCAAGACAGGATTTTTTAATAGTATTTTTTTTATTCTTAAAATATATAGATGATAAGACATTCTTAAAATACAGAAAACCAGAAAACAAAACAATAACAATCCATCATCTCACCATGTAAGAGGCAAGACTGAAAAAGGCAGAAAACCTGAGCAGCAAGGGGGGAATGTTTTGGCTCCCACGATCAAACCACAGATAATACAGGTAAGCAATCCCCACCCTCTGTCCACCGCCTTTCATCTCACAGCATATTGGCTTCATTTTTGTTGTTGTTCTCCCATGCGTGGGAAGCGTGGCTGCCAGCCTCACTGAGCTCACACCCTCACAGTGCTGCCCCAAACAGGAAGAAGCTTTTCTTCCCATTCTCATCAGAAAATCCCAGGGGAGGACTCTGACTGGTCATCTTGAGTCATGTGACCCCCCCCCCCCCCCGCAGTCTGACCCAAGATAGCCAATCAGAGTCTTCCCCTGGTGGTATAATGTAGTCATCTAACCTTTTGTCTGCAAGAAGAACAACTGTTTAATTTTAAGAACAATTTTTTTTGGGGGGGGGCAGCTGGCCGATAAGGGGATCTTACCTTTGACCTTGGTGTTATAACATTGTGCTGTAACCAACTGAGCAAACCGACCAGCCCAAGAACTGCTTGCTTCCCTCCCAGCCTAACCATATGACTGGTCATCAGAGAAGAACAGCTTTAACATAAGAAAATATTATCAGGGATAGAGAAAGTCACCACCTAATGATAAAAGTCCAATTGGTACAAAGATGTAACAACTCTAACCACCTAATTAGATAGCTCCCAAATATATAAAGCAAAAACGGACAGAACCATAGACAGAAATTATATTTTCCAGGAAAAAAACTACTCTTTAATATTTTATTTTTAGTGCAAGCAACAGAACCCATGCAAGATGTAGAAAAGGAAACTATTAAAGGATATAAGGGAACTTCTGCTTTCAGCATTACGGCATCATGGCTAAGAACAGCTAAACCCTGAAAAACATATTTTTTTGAGATGGTAGCTGATTTGACAAGAGATAGGGGATGTCTCCAAGGATACTCACCTCCTGGACAAGGGAATGGGGCCTGGCCAGGGCCACGGCAGCAGGCAGTTAAATAAATTGCTCTATGTGTTGGGGAAGCTGAGCCTTGAGTCAGCCCAGAATGGGGAAGGGGAGTCTGGAACTCTTTCATTCAAGGAGACATGTAGTAAACCCAGATTGATGGTGCTTCTAGGTAACAGCAGAAATAGAAAAGCAAATGCCATCAGCAGGACTGTCTTCCCTATCCCCAACTGATGAACCACAAGACTCCTACTGATTTTAAATAAATAATGAACTCACAATTAAAATCGCCAGCACACAAAGAGGCAAGATTATGTCTGTGAGTCAGCAGAAACCACAAACTACAGGTTTTGATGCCTAAGGACTGAAGATTTGGGGATTTTGATATAAAATATAGAATAGATGCTTGTGAAATGTCACAAAGAAACCACTCAACAAAAGACATCACAAAGAAACCACTCAACAAGAGACATCACAAAGAAAACACTCAACAAAAGAAAATTAGGAAAGAAGATAGATTTTTTTTTCCTTTTTGTCTTTTTTACTGACCGGTAATGGGATCGCAACCCT
>NW_007729063.1:6718-10548 GCF_000696425.1 Galeopterus variegatus | reverse complement strand
GACTATAAAACCTCCAGAAGTGAAGAGCAACATAAATTCATAAAGAAAGCATGTATCCCAAGCAGCTGATTAAAGAGAAACCCATGTCTAGATACCTTGTGGTAAAAACACAGAACATCAAAGACAAAGAGGTCTTAAAAGCAGCCAGGGAAAAGGACAGGTCCATCTAGACTCAGAAGTCATAGAGATGCCAGAGACAGTGGAACAATAAAGAGAACTTCAAGAAATTGAAAATAGAGAGCTGACTGGTTAACTCAGTTAGTTAGAACTCCACCTTGTAACACCAAGTTCAAGGGTTCAGATTCCCCTACTGGCCACCTACCAAAAATGAAAATAAAAAAATAAAAATATGATGGTTGAAATTTAAAACCCTATTGAAGGCATATTAAACACAGCTGGAGAGAGAATTAGTGAGCTGAAGATATATCCAAAGAAATTATCTAGAAAACAGCACAGTGAGGCAAGGAAATGAAGAGTTTGAAAGAGATTTTAAGAGCTGTAGAGGATAGAATAAAAAGATCTAATATATATATGATCAGCATCTTAGAAAGAGAGAATAGAGAAAAAAGAGATGAAATATTTAAAGAAATAATTACTATAAAACCTCCAGAAGTGAAGAGCAACATAAATTCATAAAGAAAGCATGTATCCCAAGCAGCTGAATAAAGAGAAACCCATGTCTAGATACCTTGTGGTAAAAACACAGAACATCAAAGACAAAGAGGTCTTAAAAGCAGCCAGAGGAAAAGGACAGGTCCATCTAGACTCAGAAGTCATAGAGATGCCAGAGACAGTGGAACAATACCTTCAAAATGTTCAGGAAAATAAATGTCAGGGTAGAATTCTGTGCGATGAAAAACTATCTTTCAAGAACCAGGGTGAAATGAAATCACTTACATACAAACATAAACAGAGGGAGTTTTACAATCTGTCAGACCAAGTGTTACCAAGGATGTGGTGGGAGTGTATGTGGATGAATGAGTGTAAATTAGGGCATTCTCTAGTGACATTGAAAATATGGGAGGCTGCAACCTTGTTAATCCCCCTGCAAGGTGGCAGCCTCAAAACACCCCCTCCCCCCAAAAAAGAAAGAAAACGCTGGTCTGATGGTAGTGGGTTATCAGAACTTATAAACATTAGTGTCACTAAAGTTGGTAAACAACCCCCTATTGCTAAATTGTACTGTCTTAGGGGAAAAAAGGAAAGAAAGAAAATATGTCTAACCTATAACCCAGCAATTCCACTCCTGGGTATACACACTGGCCTAGAAAAATGCACACACACACACACATGTGCGCATGTGCACACACACATGCACATGTGCACATGCACACGGGAGACGTGCTGAAAGTGCTCACAGCAGCCTTGTTCATGATAAACCCCCTGGAGGGGCCGGCCTGTGGCTCAGTCGGGAGAGTGTGGTACTGACAACACCAAGTCAAGGGTTAAGATCCCCTTACCGGTCATCTTTAAAAAAAAAAAAAATGATAACCCCACTGGAAGCAATCCACACACCCAACAGCAGGGGCCGAGATGAATAAATTATAGCATAGTAATGTGATAAAATACAATATGTCAATAAAAATAAGTGAATTGCAACTACATGGAACAATGAACCTTACAAACAATGCTGAGGAAAAGAGGCAGATGCAAAAGAATCCATGCAGGATATTTCCACCTGTAGGAGATTCAAAAACAGGCAAGCAAAATAAATCTCTAGTGTATCAGGTACATATGAAGGTTGAACTACAAAGAAAAGCAAGGACACGATTAACACATAAGGATAATTACTGAGGCATGATCAGAAAGTGTCCGGCAGGGCTGCTTCTAGTGTTCATCTAATGATTATTCTGTCCATCTTTGTCTTATGCATTTTTCTATGTGTTATGTTATATAATTGTTTTAAAAGTTCCAAACAAAAAGAAACTGGGAGTCAGAACTACTATAAAGGACATACTGCAGGAAGAAGGATGTGTCCCCAGACGGGCGATCTGAGATGCACAAAGACGTGGTGAGCAGTCACATGGTAGACACGAGGAAACCTCAGCAAAGCCTATCCATCTACAATAGCAGCAATAAGGTAGGATTTGAGGGTGCAAACAAAAGCCTGCAGACCTAAAGAACAGAACAAAACTTAACAGCTCAGGCAGGAGAGGGTGGCCAGCATCAAAGTGTTCTGAGGTCTTCCTTGTATTGTTCAGGAGGGTGGCTAATGTATTGTTTAACTATACGCTCTGTTAAGCCACATATGCTTTTTTTTTTGGCAGCTGGCCAGTATAGGGATCCAAACCCTTGACCTTAGGTTGTAACACCTCACTCTAACCCACTGAGCTAACCAGCCAACCCCACATGTGCATTTTTCTAAATCCTGTTATATACTGTTTACAAAGGCACATCTATGAATAAATTATAGCATAGTAATGTGATAAAATACAATATGTCAATAAAAATAAGTGAATTGCAACTACATGGAACAATGAACCTTACAAACAATGCTGAGGAAAAGAGGCAGATGCAAAAGAATCCATGCAGGATATTTCCACCTGTAGGAGATTCAAAAACAGGCAAGCAAAATAAATCTCTAGTGTATCAGGTACATATGAAGGTTGAACTACAAAGAAAAGCAAGGACACGATTAACACATAAGGATAATTACTGAGGCATGATCAGAAAGTGTCCGGCAGGGCTGCTTCTAGTGTTCATCTAATGATTATTCTGTCCATCTTTGTCTTATGCATTTTTCTATGTGTTATGTTATATAATTGTTTTAAAAGTTCCAAACAAAAAGAAACTGGGAGTCAGAACTACTATAAAGGACATACTGCAGGAAGAAGGATGTGTCCCCAGACGGGCGATCTGAGATGCACAAAGACGTGGTGAGCAGTCACATGGTAGACACGAGGAAACCTCAGCAAAGCCTATCCATCTACAATAGCAGCAATAAGGTAGGATTTGAGGGTGCAAACAAAAGCCTGCAGACCTAAAGAACAGAACAAAACTTAACAGCTCAGGCAGGAGAGGGTGGCCAGCATCAAAGTGTTCTGAGGTCTTCCTTGTATTGTTCAGGAGGGTGGCTAATGTATTGTTTAACTATACGCTCTGTTAAGCCACATATGCTTTTTTTTTTGGCAGCTGGCCAGTATAGGGATCCAAACCCTTGACCTTAGGTTGTAACACCTCACTCTAACCCACTGAGCTAACCAGCCAACCCCACATGTGCATTTTTCTAAATCCTGTTATATACTGTTTACAAAGGCACATCTAAGTCATAAGATGCAGAAAGTTTGAAAGTAAAATGATGAAAAAAGATGTAACAGGCAAATATTAAGATATCATAGGCCAAAAAAACTATAGAGCTTTTTGAAAAAGAATAATTTTTTTAAAAAGAAGAAAGAAAAACTTAAGAAAGGTTTTAATACGGTATACCTTTATTAATATCAAACAAGAACACTTGGGCGGGCCAGTTAGCTCAGTTGGTTAGAGTGCCACCTTGCAACACCAAGGTCAAGGGTTCAGATCCCTGCACCGGCCAGCTGCCAAAAAAAAAAAAAAAAAAAAAAAACGATTTTAAGATCAAAAACATTATTAGGAATAGAGGAAAGTCACTACTTAATGAGAAAAGTCAAACTGGTTCAAACATATAACAACTCTAAACACCTAGTTAGATAGCTCCCAAATGTATGAAGCAAAAAATGGACAGAACCACACCATTTCAACAAAACTCTCCCAATTAAAAAGAGTTCTACTAATAAATTAAGAAGACAAAAAGTCAGCAAAGATTATGGAGCCAGCCCGGTGGCGCACTGCTACAGTGCGCCGCTTGGGAGTGC
>NW_007729063.1:0-5718 GCF_000696425.1 Galeopterus variegatus | reverse complement strand
TTGCCAGACACGAAAAAAGACAAAAAGGAAAAAAAAAAAAAAAGTCAGCAAAGATTATACATTTGGGCTAGTCAAAGAGCAAGTCTTAAGAAATGTTAATTCAGTATCATGCGTAGTCTCTGGCCATAGTGCAATTAGGTTATTAGTCATTAACAAAATATATAAATAAAAATTTTTCATACACTTGAGAATTTAAAACAATCTTTCAAAATAAGTCAGGTTTGGGAGTTGGAGGAGTGTGTGGGAATATAGACTAAAAAAGACTGGCCATGTGTTTATAATCGCTGCTCAACCTGGCTGATAGGTACTGAGGGGTCCATTAGATATTCTCTTCTCTCCACATATTTTAAAATATTAAATATTTTTTCCAGAATAAAAAGTTTTTTAAAAACATACTCTTGTCAAATAATTTAAAGTACCTTTAAAATACTTAGACTTAAACATTAACGAAAATACATCAGAACTTGGGGGATACAGTGAAATCAATGAGTAGAGGGAACTATATAGCCTTGAAAGCTTAGAAAGAAGGAAGGCCGGACATTAACACACTAACTGTCCGAGTTAGAGAAGGAACAGCTCCATAAATCAGAAGAAATTGGCTGTCAGGAAACGACAACAATAAGAAGATAATAATAAGAGCAGAAACTAACAGATAGGAAACAACGTGTACAAGAAAAGACCAGTAAGGTCAAAATCTGGTTCTATAAAAGGGCCAAGTAAGTTGGCAGACCTCCAGGAGACTGACCAAGGAAGAGAAGTCACAAGTTAACAATGAGGAATGCATCTAGCCACTTTTGTGGCAGCCGTGGCTGTTGCCGTGGGTGAGGTGGGCCCCCCACATGGAAGGGGTGTTTTTGACATGCTCCTTGCCTGGATGAGGAAGGAGGGATTGTCCTCAGCTCCATACCTCAGGACCCCAGGTGGGCCTGTGGCAGTGGCAGTGTCTGGTTGTGGGAGGAGGAACAAGGAGGGGGGCATGGTTGAAGCCCAGGGCATCCCCATCATTCCTGCAGGGCAGACCAGGGTGCTTCCAGTGGTGGCTTCCTCATTGCTGGGCTGAATGCAGATGTCAGGGGTGTGTGGCCAAAGCCCTCAGCCCCCCACTGCCCTGGCTCAGGAGCCTGGGACACTTCCTGCAGTGGCTCAGTAGTCATCACTGGGCTGGTTGCAGGTGTCAGAGGCCATGGCTGAGGCCCCCAGCCCTCCCCTCTCCTTGGCTTGGGGGCCCAGGGGGCTTCCAGTCCCTCTAGGTTTTATAGGTGTTCTTTGGTGAAGTGAGACCTTTACTAGTGAATGTCATACTTTGTCTTTGGTCTGTGGGTATTTTGTTTTTTCTTTCAGTTCTATGTTGGATTATTTGCTGTTCCTACCACTTAAACTCTGCGCTGCAACTAATTTGTTGTCCTTTGCTTACTTCTAAAATGGGGGAACTTCCTATGGGGACCAGCACTTTGAGCCTTTTGGTTGAGCTAAATTTCTGTTTTGCTGCTGATTCCCTGGGGAAGGCTTTTTGTGCAGCTCAGGTTTTAATGGTTGACTTTATAAGTACTTCTGGGTCTTGTGAGATCCAGTGCTCCTGGGTTGTGTAGAAACTCTGGTCTGGACCTGAGTCTTTTCAGCAAACTGCTCCCCTGCAGTTCTATATTCCTGACCAGTCTACACAGAGTGTTCCTGTGCTGATTGGAGGGCAGATCAGCTGTCCTTGCTGTGCCCCAGTATTCTCCCCCAGTGGGCTCATCTCCCCTACAATCCAAACACTTCCCATGGGACCGGCCGTGCACTGGTCCCTTGCAATGACTCACTGGTCTCTGAGTGACTCCTTTGTTCAGTTGTTGTGGCTCATTGCTCCTATGTGGGTCCATGGGAACCCTGCTAGTGGTCTTGCTGGCCTGAGGGCCACCAAGGCCCTCTTCTCCCCTCCCGCCTCCAAGAAACTCCATCTGAAGGTCACAGCTGCGGCTTTTGCTGGCTCCTGCTCCATGCGCTCACCAGGGCCTGCCTTGAAGCGGCTGGGGCATGAAATGGTGGGTGCGGTTCTTTCTCTCTCTCATCATGGCTTCTTCCACCTTCGTGAACTCTGTAGGTCTCTCCTCCTCTTCCCCTGATCCCTAGTGGCCCCATCTTAGCTGTCATTGCTTTTTAATAGTTGTAAATTGGTCGATTTGTGGGAGAGAGTGACGCTGGGGACCTTCTATTTCACTATCTTGACTAGAAGCCCCTTGTTTTTTACAAAAGTTTAAAAAAAAAAAAACAGATCTGGAGCAGCCACAAGGCATGCCAAAGGGCCCCTGTCAAAAAAGCTGTGAAGAGTTGGAGATTTTCCCCGTGCTGCAAGCTGACAAGTTAGCCTGCCACAGTTTCATAGATGACAGCAGAAGATAGGAGACTCTTGGTCACAGACAAAGGACTTTATTCCTCTAGGCATAGCTGGCAGTAAGGATTTCATGTCTGTGATGGTTTCTCTTGCCCCGCGAGTCCCACAGGGGCCACATGAAGCAGCCCAAGTAACCACTGAGCACACATCAGGTTTGCAGCACAGCGGAGGAGCCCCAGACTTAGGGAACGTAAAGCTTTTATAAGGAACAACAGGCAAACCTGTCTGACCTTTGCCCTCGACAGTAAACAAACCTTCCCTCTGCTCAGGAGAGAGGCTCCGTCTCTGTCTTCCAGGACACCTGGGCACACAAACATCCTTGAAAAGAGCAAAGGTGTGTGTGTCATGGACCCAAGTGCAGGACAGTCCTGGACCCTGAGAGCAGTGGCCACAGTCTCCACCGTCAAGCCAGGTCCACGAGGGACATCGCAGAGGAGCAGTGCCTGAGGGAGAGCCAAGGACCAGGCCCCACTGCGGCTGTGGACAAGGACGGCACCAGGCCCTTCCTGTTCTCCTTGGACCAGAGAACCCAGATCCCCACGTGAGCCCGTGTAATGGGGAGAAAAACAATAATGGTGGCCACTGGTCATCCGGCAGCCAGGCCAGGGGAGGCTCCAAGCCGCTCTCAAGTTTACTTTTGAAAAATACAGTGTTTTAGAGACAGCTGTCATCACTGCAAAATAGCCTGTCCCCTTCTCTAAGGCCCACCCATCACCCACTCTTAGCTCTAGCCCCATTCCAAGTGGGCTCTGAGTTTCCTAGCAGCCAGGGCAGAAAAGGAAGTTACGTCGTCACAAGGTCCAAAATATAAACACAAGACAGTCATTCAGAACAAATCTGGCCCTTCATGTACTAACATGGGAGAGATATTTCTTCCCTGGTCTTCTTTGAGATAGCATCACATGATGTAGTTAACACATCCTTAACAATATCCCCCCACAAGTACCGCAACACGTCTGTGTGACTCTTTCCTACAGCTTTCCTTCCTGAAAGATGCACACAGCCCACACTTCGAATCAATTAGAGAAAACCTAGGGAGGCCAAAACCCCCATGGGCTGCTCAAAGGTCACTCACAAAGATTTATAGAGGCCTGATTTGGTGACCAGGACCTCACCTGCTGACCTGATTTGCTTAGACCTGCTCTGACCTCATTACTGGGTCCTGTGCCTGGGATGGCGTTTTGTCGCTGGCCCCAGTCTCATAACTGGCCCAAGTCGCGTGTTGCTCCCCCTCCCACTCCTGTGGCAGATGTCACAACTCCACCCCTGCACTAGTCCTCAGGCTCTGTCCAGGCTCAGATGGAAAGAAGGCTGTGACAATGTTTGCAACCCTTGCAACCCACAACAGATACCCAAAACTCGTGTTGCTCCCCCTCCCACTCCTGTGGCAGATGTCACAACTCCACCCCTGCACTGGTCCTCAGGCTCTGTCCAGGCTCATATGGAAAGAAGGCTGTGACAATGTTTGCAACCCTTGCAACCCACAACAGATACCCAAAACTCCTGTACATCAGCAAGAAAAAGATTAAAAAAAAAAAAACCTAAAAGAAAAATAGACAAAGGATCTAAAGGGGCCTTTCAAAGAAGAGGAGCCACCCATGGCCGATATACATAAAAAGCTGTTTAGTCTCACCAGTAATTAGGGAAATGCAAATTAAAACAAGAATGAAATACCACTTCACACCCAGCAGATTGGCAAAAACTAATACACTCAATAAGAGCAAATGAAGAAATGGGAGTTGTATAGTTTGTCCGTGGGAGTGTAAATTGGTGCAACCATTTTGGGGAACAATTTGACAAATCCTGGTAAAGTTGAAGATGCTTAAGCATTATGACCCAGAATTTCCATTCCCAGTTGTCAAACTGTAGAGAAACTCTTCTCTTCGTATCCAAGGAGATGTGTTCAAGAAGGTTCTCTACAGCACTGATCATAATCATGAAATATAACAAGCAACCTATTCTCCGCAGAAGAGTAGAGAAATGGTGGTATCGTAAGATAAAAGATACACAGAGATTACGAGTGGATCAGATTTACATAGGTCACTGATAGATCTCAAAAGCATAATTTTGAGATAAAACGATTTGCAAAATGATGTGTAACGTTATACCATTCGTGTACAATTTTAGAACACAAAACAACACCGTGTATTTTTTATGGATACATGCAGACCGGAGCATGGGGCAACACGGAGGAGGGCGGCGAGGGACACAGCACGGTGGTCCAGAAAGGTGACTCTTGTGATGGTGGGACTTGATAATGCTGGAAAAATGGCAACAGCAAAGGGAATCCAAGGAGAGTGCCCTGAAGATGTAGCTCCTACCATTGGATTTTCAAAAATTGACGTTAGACAAGAAAAGTTTGACGTCACCATCTTTGACTTGGGAGATGGAAAAGAGTTTGGGGAATTTGGAAGAATTACTATACTGACTTCTATGGAGTAATATTTATTGTGGATACCAGTGATGAAGAGAGAATGGAAGAGACAAGAGACACACTGTCAGAAGTGCTAAGACATCCTAGGATATGGGGAAAGCCTGTACTGGTGTTGGCAAATAAAGAAGACAAGACAGGTACTTTAGGAGAAGGTGAAGTGAGTGAACGTCTGTCTCTGGAAAAACTGGTCAATAAGCACAAGTGCCTGTGTCAGACGGAAGCTTGTTCAGGAGTCTTGGGGTATGGAAAGAAAACTGACAATGAGCATCTGAGGTGGGTATGCGCGTACATACAGGTGCTCCTTGTTATTGTCTAATATGATTGTGTATGTGCATCCGGGGATTTTTTGGGATTATGGACTTGAGTATTAAGGACTAACACACAGATGTGCGAAGCTTCTAGAGGATGCTCTGGGAAGCTATATTAGGTCGACTGCTCCAGCTCTGAATAAAGCCTATTATTTTTTAAGCCACAGCTCCAAGGACCTTTTCCTAGTACCCAGCTCCTAGACCTGCATGTGGAGGGTTTGTGACCCAGTCTGGACAACGGCTCGAGGGGTCTGTGAGACCTGGCCCTAGCTCTACACTATACAACCCAGGTGCATCAGATCTCACCAGATCGAGAAGTACCTACAAACTCAACCATTAAAACCTGAGCTGCACAGAAAGCCTTCCCCAGGGAATCAGCAGCAAAGCAGCAATTTAGCTCAACCACAGAGCTCAAGTACTAGTCCCCACAGGAAGTTCCCCCATTTTAGAAGTAAGCAAACGACAACAAATTAGTTGCAGCGCAGAGTTTAAATGGTGGGAACGACAAATAAACCAGCACAGAACTGAAAAAGAAAACAAGGTACCCACAACCAGAGACAAAGTTTGATATTAACTAGTAAAGGTCTCACATCACCAAAGAA
>NW_007729062.1:259571-260652 GCF_000696425.1 Galeopterus variegatus | reverse complement strand
GGGGGGGGGGGGGGGGGGGGGGGGGGGGGGGGGGGGGGGGGGGGGGGGGGGGGGGGAGATTCTTGAAATGGAAGACATACTGTGCTAGAGAAAATTTTGCGTGTTAATTTTCTTCCGGGATTCTGGTTTTGACCTCCGTCCAGCTGCCTTTCACTGGGTATTTCTCCCACCAACTGGAGTGGGGAAATTTGGATCTATTTCATCATGACCATCAAGAGCTATTTGTTTATTGTCTACTACATAGAATACAAAGAGATACAAAGAGATACAAAGACAGCTTTGGCACTTCAGGATATGTTGGTCACTGGCAATTGAGAAGATTTTGTGATTTCATTGGTATAGCAGGATGGAGAAAGTCTTCTATCGCATATTATTTTTTGATAACAGCTTTATTGTGATGTAATTCACATACAATTGCCATACATTTTACCCATTCAAATACATACACTTCAATGGATTTTAGTGTAGTCATGGAGTTGGGCACAATCATCACAATCAAAGAAGAAATCTCATACTCTTAAGCAGTCATCCCTGATTCCTCCATCTCCCCAACTCTAGACACTGATATTCTATTTAAATTTGAAAACCAAAAATATAGAATGGTGGTCTTCTAGGAATTAGAAATTTCAAGAAGATTCTAAATTTTGGCATTGCTCCTTACAAAGTATTTAATTTCTTTGAGCCACATTTTCTTCATCTGCAAAATTGGTATAATGACACACATCACAGGTACTTATTATTAATGTTGGAATTGTGAGGATTAAATAAGGTAACATATATAAAAGCATCAGCATAGGGAATGTCACATAGTGGGTTCAGAATATTATTTTAATTTTCTTCTTTCACCCATTTTTCTTCAAGACGGAGCCTCAAGTCGAGTTGCTAAAGATGAGTGTTTCCCGGTCTCCTCCCTGAATGTGAAGACCGAGTCCTTTGTAGGTGCCCACTCAGTGTTCCCTCCCAGAAGGCTCCTTTTGGAGGTGGTTAAAGCCCTGTAATGTTGCTGGTGACACCTCAACTCAGTAGTTGAACAGATAATATAAAACAGAGGGTATGATTTCCATTTTCTTGGAAATGAAGA
>NW_007729062.1:256441-258906 GCF_000696425.1 Galeopterus variegatus | reverse complement strand
CAGTAGTTGAACAGATAATATAAAACAGAGGGTATGATTTCCATTTTCTTGGAAATGAAGAGAAAAAGCCATGTTAACCACTTTAGTCAGAAAATTTTAAACTCTCAAAATTTTCATCACTTGGGTGATTTTCAGAGAGAGAGAGAGAGTCCAAGGAACCAAAGCAGTCAGCAAGGGTGATGGATGTGGGACAAAATCTATGATTCTCTGAGCACTCACTCCCTGTGGGCCTTCATGAAATGTAAGGACAACGAGATGAGGGTCACTGGACTCCAAAAATCAATTCCATTGGCATTTGATCTTGAAAAATCCCACAGAACAGTGCCAACACTGTTCTTTGAAAGTCTCAGGAAGGTTTGGCTTGACTTTGCCAGTCCTTGAGAAGTAGGGAGGTGGAGTGTGTTTCTGCATTGATGTGATGGAGGGTAAAATTGAAGTGGAGGGTATTTTCCATTATCTGAGGTCCTGAAGTCCTCCAAGGAGAACATGTATAATGATCTTCTCATGATTCTAAACCTTCTGCTTGTGCTTCTGCCAGAATCAGGATGCCTCTGAGAGCTTTTCACTCTCTCTATGTCTCTATTGACTTCTGTCAACACCAGCTCCAGATTACTTGACTGAAAACAATTTAGTCAAAAATAAACTGGCCAACATAACTATTTGGTAAAAGAAAAAGAAAACATAAAATGAATATTCCTCAAACGCTAATCCCAAAGCCTTGAAAATTTTGGTCCATGATTATAAGTCCTTTGAACTCTTTATTCATCTTTAAGGGTTTTTGCCCGTTTAACATTTAACTCTTTAATTGTTTCCCTATTATTTCCTTGTTATTTATATTTCAAATTTATTTTCAGCCCATTGTTTTTATTTTTGATGTTTGTTGAGGTGGCAAATTGAACTATAGGATTTAGTTAAAACATCCAAAATATCCAACAATTTATGGTGTGATAAAATAAACACACAGATTTCCAACATATGTATGCTACAAGCCTATATTTGTAGGATAACTATAATGTATAGAAAAATATTTGGAAATGTATACATTAAGGTCTGAATAGTGTTTGCCTGGGATGGATGAAATTATTTTGCTTATTTATATTTTGTGAATCCATTCAACAAAATTTTATAAAGCTCCCAGTAAATGCCAGCCATATTCTTTATGTTGGGATATACCAATAAAGAGAAAAAAATGTTCTTATTGAAGGTAAATACTAGTGGAAGTAGGAAGCAGACAAAAGAATTAAGTAAGATATATCATAGGTTGCACAGTGACAAGCGCTATGGAGAAAAATGAACCAGGGGAGGGGGATAGAGAATGTTGGGGAGAGGTTCCAATTTTAAATAGGGTCATCAGGGGAGGTTTCACTGTCAAGGTAATGTTTGAGTAAAGATTGAAAGGAAATAAGGGCACGAGCCAGGTGGATATCTGGGGGAAAAGTAAGCCAGCAGAAGGAAGAGCAAGTGCAAAGGGTCTGCCAGTGGAGCATGCCTGGTGTGTGTGTGTGTGTGTGTGTGTGTGTTGAGGCAAGGAGGCCAGAGTGGCTGGTACAGAGTCACCACAGGGAAGAGTAGCAGAGGGTGAGTCAGAGCAGGAGAGCCAGACCATGTGGAGCCTTACATGCTATTGCGAAGACTTAGATTTTACTCTGAGAGAGATGGAAAGCCACTGGGGGGTTCTGTGCAATAGGGAGACATAATCTGATTGATGATGTAGTCTGACTTATGTTTTGTAAGCATCACTGTGACTGCCCCTTTGGGAATAATCTGTAGCAGGGACAATGGTGGAAGCAAGAGACCATTGATGGGAGGTGATGGTGGCTTGGACCAAGGTGATAGCAGTGCAAGTGGCGAACAGTGGTTGGATTATGGGGTTTTTTTGAAGTTACAGTCTACAGGACTTGCTTGTATATACAGGTTATGGGGTATGAGATAAAAAGAGTGGTCAGGAATGAATCTAAGTTTTTTGGCCTGAGCAACTGGAAGCATGAAACTGCATTAATTGAGATGGGGAAGTCTGCAGGAAGATGAAATTTGGGAGGCAAGATCAGAAACTCAGTTTTGGATATGGCAAGTTTTGATATGCTTAGTAGTCACCCAAGACGTTTCTAGAACAAGTCTACATTGTTTTTGAAATTAGGCAAAAACAATAAAAGGCGTTTTAAAAAGCATCCTCTATTGTTGGCCTGAATTGTTCAGTTTCTGTGGCCAAATTGTTTTCAGTCATACCATCTGGAGCTGGTGTGTGCATGGGACAAACTCTGGGTAACCACAAAGCACACTTGCTCCAAGGACCACCGTGCCAAGAAGAAAGTCGAAAGCAAGACTCAGATTGCTTTGCTGTCTTGATGTCCTCAGCCTTCAATTCAACTGACTTTCTAGATGCTTGTTTTAACCCCATGGTCCCATAAACCTTGCCTACTTTCCTGGACCCCTGACTCTTCCTTCATCCTCTCTGATTTCAGATA
>NW_007729062.1:254476-255912 GCF_000696425.1 Galeopterus variegatus | reverse complement strand
ATAAACCTTGCCTACTTTCCTGGACCCCTGACTCTTCCTTCATCCTCTCTGATTTCAGATACTTACTCAAAATTTCCAGGCTTCAGAATACATGGACCTTTAGTTCTTAGTGTACTCCGATGGTCTGTGTCTCATCACACCTATCCTGTATCCACCGGGAAGTCATAGATCAATTCACAATACCTACCTTCCTTCCTTCCTTCCTTCCTTCCTTCCTTCCTTCCTTCCTTCCTTCCTTCCTTCCTTCCTTCCTTCCTTCCTTCCTTCCTTTCTTTCTTTCTCTCTCTTGCTCGCTGGTACAGGGGTCTGAACCCTTGATCTTCGTGTCACTATTCATTTCTTGAACATATATTTTGTGCAAACCATTGTACTAAGGATTTTGGGGACAATAAGGAAGTCGAGATGTGGCATTGATACTCTAGGAGAGGAGATTGCAATATTGTAGGGGATGTAAGTGTATATATAACAAGGGGGTGATAACCAGCATTTGATAGTGTGGAAGAAAATCTGATTTTTGTAGTAATAACCTACTTGCTCTCACCAGTTCTAGCACTTTATAGATTTTCCTCAGAGGCTTTGTCGTATCTTTCAATCTTTAAAACATATTTAGCATTTGTTGTTTTTTCCCTGATTATGAGGTAACAGATAATCATTGCAGAAAACATGGGAAAATCAAAAAAACATGTAGGAAAAAAATGAAAATACTTATCATGTTATCATCTAGAGATAGAATGTTACTGTTAATGTTTGAGTGTCTTTCTTCTCAATCTTTAAAAAAAAAGTTTTGTTGTTGGCATTTTTTTCCCACACCCTTAATATTCCTTGGAAGAATGCTTTTTAATAGCTGAATGGAACTGATGTCTTGTTTATTTACTGGCCCTTATTGTTGAACCTTTTTGTATATTCACAGCTAAGTTCCTCCTAGCCTGTGCTACATAGGCCTGGTATGGAGACCATCTTAGGATACCTGGGGAGAGTAGTCTCAAGAACATGAATGTGTGCCCACAGGGAGTACACTTGGGTGGGAGGGGTGCAGCCACTCAGGGGCATGAATAATAGTACATAATTAATCCATGCTCCTCCCCACCCTTGCATATGCAAGAGCATAGTAGAGACCACAGCTGAGAATTCAAAGGGAGCTCATGTTCCATATTTGAAAAGCTACTTGACATTGGTAGACTCCATACTGGTAGACCAAGGAGCTCTGAAATTATCATATGATTTTAATACAGTGCATCTTTTTTATGATAAACAGTACTAGTTGTATTTGTGAAGAGGGTTATAAAATACAGATGCCACAGGACCCTTCTCTCAAAAAGCAGAGCATGATCAAAGGAAGGAGGAGAAAAGTGGCATAACAGCTCCCCTGACACTATAATGTAGATGAGATTCCTCAGGGAGATCTTATAGGAGACAGAGCTTAGGAGCAGAGAAAA
>NW_007729062.1:238163-252861 GCF_000696425.1 Galeopterus variegatus | reverse complement strand
CCCCCCCATGGGAAGGACAAAGTTAAAAAAAAATGTTTCCGAGATATATGGTTTATAGAGTACTTTTCTAATGTTCATTATTCTTTAGTCTTTTGAATTGCTTTGTGTTTGTTCTTGCATTTGCTTAAGGCTATTGGATCAACTTTCCTATAAGAATAGTAAAGAAATTAATCATGAGGATCTGGGTTGATGGAAAGGTTTTGACAGAATATATTTTTCTTTTGTCAAGAAATGCCAAAGGTGATGATACTTCTTTAAATGTATCAAAACCAGGAAACCAAGTAGAGAATTGTTGATACCAGTAAAACGGTCAAATATAAAAGGTTTATTGGGGTAACATGAACTTGTCAGAGATTCTCCACTCCTTAAAGTTTACTTTCATACTTCTCTGAGAAAGACTTCCTCAGGAATTTTGGAGGAAGTAGTTGTGAATGCTACACACCAGCATCTCACAAAGTGAGTTGTATGGAATATGAAAGAGTAGAGTGGATATCCTTTGTGCCTGCCTTGAAGCTATTTCTTTCTGCTGGTAGCAACACCCTGATTTGCCTTTGAGAAACCAGGCCTCTCACTGTTGGTCCATGTGGTTGGAGTAGGACTGAGTCTATATGCAGGGCTCCAGAGGTGGGCAGCTGGCCCAGGGCTATTTAATCACTACATTCCATCTCAGCAGTCTTAGGAACTGGTGCAAGGACAACCATGTGACCAAAGATAGTCCAGTAAGATTTAGCCTGGGCCCTTTCTGGAATTATTGAGAGAGAAGCTCCTTTTTTTCACTGGGATTGATGAAAAAGAGAGGATATTAGCCCAGCGCTGATGGTCGTCTTTCTGCCTTGTGGAAGGAGCCTGTTTGATTGAAGCCAACACAAAGGCATGCAGAGTCCAGAAATGGAGACAGAGTGAGTCATCAGGACATGTCCAAGACCCTGAGTCCTGCTAGGTCTAAAGCCAGCCCTACCCCTGGACTTAAATAAATTAATTTTTCTGTTTTCACTAGTTTGTGTTGGGCTTCTCTCACTTGCCACCAAAAGAGCTTTGGCTAATTGAAGAAGTGTTATGGGAAGATGATCTGTCATCAAATGTGTGTGGGAAACCCTGGGCATATTAGTTTGGGGTGTCCCAGAAGTAGACCCTGCAGTTGGATGTGTGTACAAGTAGTTTCTTTGGGAGGAGGGAAGTGGAAAAGACAAGGAAGGGAAGGCATCTAATAAAGAGGATCTTATCAAGCCAGCAACCACTGTGGGTTACTAGAACTTAATCCCATGGGGAAACTATGGGAGACAGTGGAAAACAATATCTCTGTGTGATCCCAACAAAACAGCAAGGAAGCTGGGGTATTTACTGGCTGAAGACTGTTCTTGGGTGTTAATTCCATGGTACTTCAGGTCTGCTCTGAGGGAGAGACCACAAAGAGGTGCAGATATTGGCATTTGGAAGTCAACAGGACTCAAGGGATGTGAGCCAAACACAGCTACCATTTTTTACTTTAGAACTTCTTAGAGCCTTCAATATGCTAATGTAGATATTGAATATTCAAAGATGAAGTTATGGTGTGCAGTGTTTTCCAAATTTATTTTACCATAGAGCCTTTTCTTTGTGGAATATCCTTGGAATTTATAGTCTACAGTACACGCCTTGAGAAATGCTGTCTTAGAATATCCTAGTATTAAGGCATAACCTAGCTATAAAAACTTACACGATATTTCAAAATAGCAAGAAGAGAGGATTTTGAAAGTTCTCACCACTAAGAAATGATAGATACCTGAGGTGATGGATATGCCAATTATCCTGGTTTGACTATTGTGTACATGTGTTGAAACATCACACTGTACCCATAAATATGTACAATTATAATGTATCAATTACAAATAAACAACAGAAAAAGGAAACAAAACAAAACAAAAACTTGCAAGACTCAATTGCATACACTTCAAAATTTTGAAGGAATCATTGGATAAAATTGTCAAACTTCCAGCCAGCAAGTGTGATTTTTATGTATTTTAAAATTTAACAAAGGACTACTGTAAATGATTCTACCATCTCATCATCATTTGAACAGTGATGCAACAAAGATCCAGGGAGCTCCAGTTACTTGCTTAAAGCTGTTGATGAGTTTGTGCAAAGTCAGGACTGGAGTCTAAACTTGGTTTTTTTTACCCTCCAACTAAACTACTGACTCTCAGTAGATCAAGCATTTTAAGTTAAAGGTGAGACTGTGTTGGAATCACATTCTGTCCTGTAATCTTTCAAATGTGTTGCCAATCTTCTCCCACTGCTTTTCTTGGTTGATAAATATTTGTTTTAACAGGTAGCAGGATGTGGGGTTGTTTTCCAGCTCAATTTTGCAAATAAAGGTCTGTGGCACTGTGTACCATTTCCCTGAGGCTTCATTTTGTAGATTTGGGATTTTGCTCTGGCTTTGTCAAGAAGTCTATGTTTCTCCCACTCGCATTTCTAGATCGTGGACATAAATATGCCTAAGCTCATAGACACCAATGAGTCAGAGAGACTAGTTAGGTCATGGACCAGCTTGTGGATAAATCCTTGTGCCACGGAGCATGATTGGAAGAAACAGTAGCTTTAAGGTGTAGCCATATTTATTAGGCAGTTACAGGCATTCTCAAGGTCCTGGCAAATGTGTATACAATAGGTATGTACCCATACAAAGGCTTAGCATGCTGACTTCTGATTACCCAGAATGCTTTGCCCAAGTAAGTGGGTTTTTATGTCCAGGGACATGGCCTTGCTTCTCAGACTGAGGGAGCTAATGGGGAGGCATTTCTGCAGGGGATAAAGAACAAGGAGTTATTGTTTGTTCTTATCCTCTGTTCCTAGGGTGATAAATGGCAATGAATAGGGTTTGCTGCTGGCTATTCCTGACCATCAACCTTTTTATGCTGTCAGCTACCTTATATGTTCTTATATATTGATGCTCACAAACGTGAGGTGTAAATCACTGGAGGTCTGTATGGTAGAGGCAGTAACAAAAGATCTTCTGGTAATCAGTAGTATCATTGCCAACCATGGCCTCTCCTATCTATTTCTTCTCATCCTCCAAGACAAAGGAAAAGAAATGTACAGTTCATTAGGTAACTGAGTTGTGAAAATAGTTCCATTTTTCTTGAAACAGTTATACAGATTTAGAGGCTTGCTTTCATTAAAATTGCTGTACAGAAATGTCTACAATGTATCTTTATTATGATTTACTTATATGCACTATGTATAAATACCAAATATTTAACCAGCCATCTCCTTCTATCATTTCTGGGATTTCAAATTTAGTATTAGATTTTAAATGATATTATCTACGCAAATGTAGGGAAACTGTCTTAAACATGCCTCTTTATTATGTAGCTCTGGATAAAACATGGGTCAAATTATACACACTGAAACATAACTCCATTGAATAAAATGTCAATACAATGTGATAAGCTCATAAATGGTTAGTTTTATCATACAACATTAGTATTTTAATGGAATGGCTATTACCATTAGATATATCTTTCAAGTTTTGGGAGTCACTCATATGGTCTCAGAATGGTGCTCATCTTCTGGTGGGAGCACAAGTAAAAGAGAGACATAGTCTTTGCTTTCTGAGAGTTAATAATCTGTCTGGCTAGACATGTATTTGTGGCACATAGAAGAAAATACCCAGATATCATCAGGCACTAAAGTATGTGATGTAGACTTTGAGAGAAATATGCGTTCACAAGAAGTAAGAATCATTGTGGGCTGAGAAGGTTGGAGCGGGCTTCCTGGAGGAGGGAAGGGTGACTTTGTTCAGTATTTCATGCCTCTGGTGCGCTGAAATTTGTTGCTGAGTTTACTATTTGCTCGGTGCTTGTGGGTCAACATTCAGTCCAATTTATCTGTTCTCACAGGTGGATACAATGATCTGATTGTCCTACAAACATTCTCTTCTTTCTACCAAAGGAATGACTCTTTCAATATGACTGTTCAGATAGTATTTTGTATTATCTATCTTTTCTTTTCATGTTATCTTTGGGTTAGATACTAGGGTACAAAGATGTATTTCAAATTTAATTTTTTGGTTCTGTACACTCTTTTGAAATGAAATGGCTTTTCTTAAAAGAGTAATGTGTTATGAGAGCTTTTCTCAGAAGACTAGTATGATGTAGTAGAAAGCACAACAAGATTGGTAGTCAGGAGATCTAGAGTCCTGGCCCCAAAATGTCGTGAGGGATATTGATCAAGTAACTGAACTTCTCTTAGTATAAGTTTTCTTATCTATAAAATAGAAAAATATGACATATCCACCTACCTCCTATGCTTTACAGATCAAAGGAGATAATGCAAGTAAAAACATTTTTAAAACTTGCAATACCTGGGGCCGGCCTGTGGCTCACTTAGGAGAGTATGGTGCAGATAACACCAAGGCCACAGGTTCGGATCCCTATATAGGGATGGCCAGTTAGCTCACTTGGGAGAGCTTGGTGCTGACAACAACAAGTCAAGGGTTAAGATCCCCTTACTGGTCATCTTTAAAAAAAAAAAAAAAAAAGCAAACTCACAAAACATTGCAATACCTGATACAAATATGAAGTATTACTAATGCAACCTTATACAAATGCATCATTTTTCTCATTTGTAAAATGGAGACAGGAATTGTATCTATATCATTGGGTTATTGTGGGAAGTAAACGGAATTAAACATATAAAGAAAGCCTTATAGAATAGTTTGTGGCAAGTGGTAAATGCTCAATAAATCTAGAAATTACTAGAATAAATAACTTATGAGATAAAAGACGCTTTGATCTTAAAGCCCTCCCCAAAAGTTTTTGCTTGTATTATTTTTACTAGTCAAAATTTGTCTTTCCCTTCAATGTGAAAAAATGTCATCTTTGAGTGAAGTCCACCACGCACCAATTAGTTTCCACTTTTAATCAGTGCTACTCAGATCAGAAAGGTAAACTGGTCATGTGGTTCTGCTCAGAGGGGTCCAGTTGAGAGTGAAAATCAATTATATCAGAGATTCTCCAAGTGCAGTCCAAGGTCTGGTCTCTATTATTCATGCTGTAATATGATACCATCTATACTTTAGTTTTTGGCATAAATTAATAATTTGATATTGAATTAATAATTATCCATTGAATGTGAACCAGACATCACCTCACTGGTGTCTCACTGAAAGCAGTGAATTTACCCCCAGGCACTTTGGGAAGGTTTTCTGAGCGTGAAGTGGATGAACTTGGACCATCAGTGGCGAGTGCCTTGATAAAGTGACCTCTGGATCAAGTCCTCCTTTGACTGTAGTTTTCTGTAAAGCGACCAACCGAAAAGCAATGCTGTGGGTACACGTTAGATAAAGCTACTCACGCTCCTACAGGGAGGGGCAGTTTCTTCAGAGGCCTACGCATGTATCCTACACTTGCATACTGTTCTCAGACCTTATGTGTGCATGGATATGTTTTTGGGAAATGGAGCAGAAAATTCCCACAGAGGAAAATAAATTTTTCTGGAAAGATGAAAGGTCCTGGAAAGTGTATAATTCTTCTCTAATTGAACATATTTTTTGTCAGAAGAATCTCTCATAACTAAGGGTATCCAACTCGTCAGCCTTTATCTCCCCCCAGGGTCATGCTTTCAGTCTCTCAACCTGAAACCCGCAGAGGAAGCTGTTAGGAAAAACTCTGGTCTGCTCTGATGTGGTCTGCTGTAGCTGAGGCTCAGTCGTGGGCCCATTTGGAGTGAGTGCATAGTTATCAGCCTTCTGGGCTTCAGGGTGTGGCAGATACTGCTCACTGTAGTCTGTTACTTTATCACCATGCATACGGTGACACTTACACTTCCCTGCCTCCTCTGCACTTAGGCAGGAGTATGACTGAGACCGGGCCGCTGGCATGTGAGATCAAGTGTTGGATGCCACTTCCAGACCTGGCCTCTCAGACCTCACCTGACTCTGCACTCTTCCTCCTCTGCACCGCTGGCTCGGACTGGAGTCCCAAATAGGAGAAACCTGAGTTTCTGAATCATCAGTTGGAGAAGAGCTGCTTGAACATTACATGAAACAAATTTTTACCATTTTAAGCCTCTCAGTTTTTTATTACTATGGCTAACCTGCCTGTGTGATATGCAGAAGAAGGCGACCATCATTAAGCAGAGCATGTTCCTTCCAATGAGTATCTACACTAAACCTAACAGTGCATTCTACAACTCAAACAATCATAGGCTTGTAGCAAGCATCAGGTAAGCACAGGACTCTTCTGGAACAAGATTGTTAACCTGTGAGTTGTTTTTAGGAGAATCATTTCACATAAATCCACAGAAACTATTTGGATGAGCTCAGGAGGTGACCAGACTCATTACATGTAAATGAATTCAAATGGCTTGCTAGGTGTGCTTTTAGGAGTATTTCCCCATTTTCCTTCGTGAATTTCCCAGAGCACTTCAAAATCCTCATTATTAGAATCCTTAACCAGAGGGTTAGAAACTTACTTCAGGAGTCTCCTGTAAAGATGCATATATGTTACATGGGGGAGGTACCAGATGAACCAATTCACACCCATTAGTAGCATGCAGCTTCTCAGGTTCTGAGCAGAGCGTATGAAACTGAAGGGATGATACATTGTTGATGGGGGCAGAGAGGGTGAGCCGAGGTGGAAATGTTCAGAATGAGGGGGACTTACCGTGGGTAAGGAGGATCTGGTTGGGAGACTACACTTCAGGGACCCAGGGCACCTGGGAGGGTTGCTCCAAGAGGAAAGAGGGCTGGAGAAATAGGATGGAGAGGGGAGAGAGACGGAAGAGGGTAAGCAGACAAACTGCCCCCATCATGAAGTTTAGCTTAGTAAAAGAAAGGTTCAGAATGCTTTTTATGAAAATCTTCTGGGCTTCATTCCAGAGCAGGGGAGAAGCACTAGTCTCTCTGTCACTTACTAGCGGGTAAGAGTTCTTTGTTTTTTTAATAGATAGATAAGTAAGGTATAGTTTTCTCCTAAACTGATCACGTCTTTTCCTGAGATGCTGTTAAGCAGTGGATTCTATCCCTCTGAGTGTCTCTGAAGCAGNAGAGGCCTACGCATGTATCCTACACTTGCATACTGTTCTCAGACCTTATGTGTGCATGGATGTTTTTGGGAAATGGAGCAGAAAATTCCCACAGAGGAAAATAAGTTTTTCTGGAAAGATGAAAGGTCCTGGAAAGTGTATAATTCTTCTCTAATTGAACATATTTTTTGTCAGAAGAATCTCTCATAACTAAGGGTATCCAACTCGTCAGCCTTTATTTCCCCCCAGGGTCATGCTTTCAGTCTCTCAACCTGAAACCCGCAGAGGAAGCTGTTAGGAAAAACTCTGGTCTGCTCTGATGTGGTCTGCTGTAGCTGAGGCTCAGTCGTGGGCCCATTTGGAGTGAGTGCATAGTTATCAGCCTTCTGGGCTTCAGGGTGTGGCAGATACTGCTCACTGTAGTCTGTTACTTTATCACCATGCATACGGTGACACTTACACTTCCCTGCCTCCTCTGCACTTAGGCAGGAGTATGACTGAGACCAGGCCGCTGGCATGTGAGATCAAGTGTTGGATGCCACTTCCAGGCCTGGCCTCTCAGACCTCACCTGACTCTGCACTCTTCCTCCTCTGCACCGCTGGCTCGGACTGGAGTCCCAAATAGGAGAAACCTGAGTTTCTGAATCATCAGTTGGAGAAGAGCTGCTTGAACATTACATGAAACAAATTTTTACCATTTTAAGCCTCTCAGTTTTTTATTACTATGGCTAACCTGCCTGTGTGATATGCAGAAGAAGGCGACCATCATTAAGCAGAGCATGTTCCTTCCAATGAGTATCTACACTAAACCTAACAGTGCATTCTACAACTCAAACAATCATAGGCTTGTAGCAAGCATCAGGTAAGCACAGGACTCTTCTGGAACAAGATTGTTAACCTGTGAGTTGTTTTTAGGAGAATCATTTCACATAAATCCACAGAAACTATTTGGATGAGCTCAGGAGGTGACCAGACTCATTACATGTAAATGAATTCAAATGGCTTGCTAGGTGTGCTTTTAGGAGTATTTCCCCATTTTCCTTCGTGAATTTCCCAGAGCACTTCAAAATCCTCATTATTAGAATCCTTAACCAGAGGGTTAGAAACTTACTTCAGGAGTCTCCTGTAAAGATGCATATATGTTACATGGGGGAGGTACCAGATGAACCAATTCACACCCATTAGTAGCATGCAGCTTCTCAGGTTCTGAGCAGAGCGTATGAAACTGAAGGGATGATACATTGTTGATGGGGGCAGAGAGGGTGAGCCGAGGTGGAAATGTTCAGAATGAGGGGGACTTACCGTGGGTAAGGAGGATCTGGTTGGGAGACTACACTTCAGGGACCCAGGGCACCTGGGAGGGTTGCTCCAAGAGGAAAGAGGGCTGGAGAAATAGGATGGAGAGGGGAGAGAGACGGAAGAGGGTAAGCAGACAAACTGCCCCCATCATGAAGTTTAGCTTAGTAAAAGAAAGGTTCAGAATGCTTTTTATGAAAATCTTCTGGGCTTCATTCCAGAGCAGGGGAGAAGCACTAGTCTCTCTGTCACTTACTAGCGGGTAAGAGTTCTTTGTCTTTTTTAATAGATAGATAAATAAGGTATAGTTTTCTCCTAAACTGATCACGTCTTTTCCTGAGATGCTGTTAAGCAGCTGGATTCTATCCCTCTGAGTGTCTCTGAAGCAATTCCAGAGCAGGGGAGAAGCACTAGTCTCTCTGTCACTTACTAGCGGGTAAGAGTTCTTTGTTTTTTTAATAGATAGATAAGTAAGGTATAGTTTTCTCCTAAACTGATCACGTCTTTTCCTGAGATGCTGTTAAGCAGTGGATTCTATCCCTCTGAGTGTCTCTGAAGCAGTTCTGAGATCTTTAAAGTGCTGTTTTGGTTAAGACCTAGAACTGGTGTTGACATTAGTTGGCTAATGTCATCTCAATCCGAAAATGATGGATTAGAAGAAGAAATTATCATATAAAAAGTTTTTCCAAAATGATGTCTGTGTCATAGTCAGATATTCCTGCTCACTATTCTCTTCTTTATCTGGCTCCCCCAACTTTGGTGACTTTAGAAGTTCAGAATCAAGCTTAAGCTGCTGGAAAACCTCTGCCTCCGCTAAGGATAAAAGAAAGAAGGTACAAAGAAAGAGGAAAAAGTAGCAATCTATTCCCTTAATATACTCCCAGAACTGCTGATTTCAGGCACACATGTTGGTTGGTAGCCCGTCTTTGATAGGTTTTGTGGTTTTGAGTTTGGGGTAGCGTGTGTATGTATCTGTCTTGCTGACCTAATTACTGAAGCTTCTGTTTTTACTTCAGTCCCCAACCACCCTTTATTAGCTCTCTACAGACTGTGAGCTCTTTGCAGGCAGAGACACCTTCAGTTACTCCGTGTCCTGACACACAGTGCTTGCTTACGCACGGCAGGCAGAGCGAAAATGTTTAAGCGAGCCAAGCAGCTGTGAGTCCTCGCTATTTTTCTTCTCCGCCATGAGAGAGCCAAGCAACCACCTCCACTAAATGCAATCTCCCCACAAAGAGATTTCTCTTAAAGACAAATGCAGTGAAGCTGAGAGTTGAGTTTGATCCTAACACTTTCCCCCTGACAATTTTCGCTGGGCACACTGACTGATTTCCCTTAGCTGCAGTCTGATTGTTTTTTTGCGGGCTTTGGCACAGGTAAATGTTTGTCTTTCTGGTTAACATGCATATTCATTTTGTGTTTGCTATGGAAAAGACTCCACCTGATCTTTAGGGTACAACGAGTCATTCAGTTGTGTGGAACTCACTAAAATGTTCTCTGAATTTTCTAAACCCCTCATCTTCAGCTTCGGTCATGACTGTGTCCTCTCTCTCATCTCTGAGGGCCTTTGCTTATCCCATGTTTCTCAAGGCAGGCTACTGGAGTGTATCAGACAGGATACTGTCAGCTGTAAGGATAAAGAAACCCAGTATAAAGTGCTGGAACAATCTGACATTTTTGTGATATCAAATAATAAGAAGTTTAGAGATAGGGTAGTTGCAGACTTGATGCATTGGGAGGTTCAGCCAGGTGAAGTACCTGGATTATTTCCATCTGTTTGTTCTGCCATCTTTAGCATATCTGCTTTGGTCCTCAGACTGACATCTTCTTGTGATTGCAATAAAGCTGTGGCTGCTCCAGGCATTGCCTCCTCACCAGCTGTGCTAAGAGCAAAAAAATGGGCAAAAACCTTTCCCAGAAATCCCTTTTCAGATCACCTCTTAATGTTACTGGTTCAAACTGGGCCATGCACCCACCCTTCAACCAATCACTGGAATAGAATTGTAATTACCATGATTAGATTAGATTCATTAAGATTTACCCTTGGGAACTGGGAAGGACTCTGCCTGTTTTGCAAAGGGCTGTCACAGGAAGTAGAGGGGATGCAATTGTGGGTTTCCTGGGAAAACTTTGACTTCGGGAATGAAAGAGGCTTCATTCACCCAGCCAGAGGCTTGTTTGGGCAGCTCCCACTGGGACCCCCATGCCTTACCCATCTTTGCAACTTCTCACTCTCTTGGACCCAGTCACACATGCAGACCTACTGTTTGACAGATAACTTGCCTTGCCACTGGACATTAGCTCCCACCCTGAGCCTCAGGATTCGCTAGTGGGCAGGTACGGGTTTTTTTATTTTTATTTTTATTTTTTTACCAAAACCTTATTAAAAATTCAAAACAGGAACAGAAGTTCTAAACTAGGAAATTGAGAGTCTTGCTCTTCCCTTATGCAAATCCCACTATTCAGAGATGTCACTATAAAATTTTTATCTTTCTAGAATTCAAGATAGCAGGTTTAAAAAAATATATAATGAGGACAGGTTTAGGAGAAGTGGTGACATCTTTGTAACTAAAGCTATAGTCTGCACCCTTCAGAGTGATCTTTTCCTGGATTCTCTAATCCCACACTGTGCAAGCCACCCCAGGCCAGCCTAGACCATGGTGATGCCCAGAACTGGAGCAGAGTTTCTCTCTTGGACATGGTAAGTGGCTATTCAACTTCAAAGCATCAGACAATGATGAATTTTTCCAGAACATTGCACCCACGGCCAGCCTAGACCATGGTGATGCCCAGAACTGGAGCAGAGTTTCTCTCTTGGACATGGTAAATGGCTATTCAACTTCAAAGCATCAGACAATGATGAATTTTTCCAGAACATTGCACCCACTTTTTTTTTTATAAAACATATTAGTGTTGTTATAAATCAATGAACATGGTTCATAATAGCAATAATGCCCTTGAAATCTGTTAATCCTGCCATCAAAGAATGGTATATCAGAGCATTTGCTGCCCTTGGCTTCACCTTGGGCTATTAACTAACAAATCAGTTATTAGCTGGTGGTAATGACCAATTTTCGAGAGATGATTGCTTAAATATCACCCACCTTGAAAAGAGAATTATTATTCAACTGAAAACTGAACCCTTATTTTCAGCTCGGCAGAGCTAATGATCTTATCTCACTGCACTTCGTGCCCCCCGAGGCCCCCCACCCAAGCCCCTCGCCTCCTGGCTACGAGGTGTGTGGAGATCACATGGTTACATAACTGCTTCCCTCTTGGCCTCAGTGACTTGAGTCCAGGAAAAGTTCCATATTTAATATTTATTCACCAAGCAGCGGTGGATGAAGACAGATGGTAATGAAATCAGTCTTGCTGAGAGTGACCACAATGATAATAGATTCTTTATGATGTCCAGGAATTCTGGACTCTTAGACTCTGCTTAAATGCATGTTGGCGCCAACTCCGTCGTCTTCAGCTTTAATAATCTCGTCATTCTCCTGACCTCTCCTTAGACCAGAGCAGGCAGGCGGTGCTAAAGGCATCAATCTGTCTTTCTCCTCATATAAATGCTTTAAACACCTATAGCCACAAATGACTCACCAGCAGAGATTTTTCAGAACAGGAAAAATGAGAAAATAAAATAAAGGAGCCCCTTCAGAGCTGGCGGAGTGACTGGCACTTGTGTGCGGGCTGGTTTTGCTTGTTCTGACCGTTGGCACAAGTCCTTCTGAGCAGCCTAGGTGACCCAGCTAGGCTTGTGGGGGATTTCAGAATTCCTCTTCTCCAACATCACTTTACGGACCTGGAATGAAACCAGGAGAGAGAGGGGGACGGCCGGGAGGGCGGTGTGGAATGTGGGGAAAAGGAAGATGTAAAATGAAGCAGAGTTGGCAAAGAATCATGCTCCTATCGAATGAGTAAGCTTGGAGGGCTAATTGCACTGGAGATAGCACGATCCTGGGTCAGGCAGAGCTTTTTTAAGCAATCTGGCAGCCCTTTTTAGTAATAAGGGGTAAATCATTCTGACGTTCCTTGCTATTCAAAGCATTAATCATGTTGAATTTCTTTGTTATTCTGGGGTCTGGATCAAGTGTAATTCCATAGGAATTCCATTGTAATCTAGTATCAATTAATCTCTGTGTTATATAGAGTAGTGCCAGAAAACTTTCTCTGCATATGTTCCCTTGTACATCAGTTATGAGCTTTGTTAGTACCTAACTCTAGCTGGGGAACTGCTGGTCCCCTCTCTCTCTTCTCTTTTTCATCTCAGTCATGGAAATTGTCATTTTCTTTGGGTAGGAACAACGGCAGCTCACATGTTAAGGAGGACCTTGTTACACTAAAGCGTCTCTCTCTTCTCTTTTTCATCTCAGTCATGGAAATTGTCATTTTCTTTGGGTAGGAACAACAGCAGCTCACATGTTAAGGAGGACCTTGTTACACTAAAGCGTTATGTGAGGTGGGTGGCAAGGATCACGAGAGGGCTAATGACAGTCTCCTGGAGGAGCCAGAAAACCAGGAGCTCTGCCACTTACTAGCTGTGCCATGTTTGGGCACGTTACCTAACCTCACTTTCCTTATCTGTCAAATGGACATTATAATGGTTCCTACTACCTGAAGTTTTTGTGTAGGTTGAGCAACAATCAGTTTCTCTCCAGTGATGACAATGTCTGCCCAGGAAGGGGATACGTTTGATGGGATAGTCCTCAGTCAGTGACACTGCGGGAGTCTTTCTTCCTGGATGTATGGTGTCGGGGTAGATCATCACTAGCGTCACTTCCAACTTGAAGGTTTTGAGTGTTTGCATTAGAAACCATGTGTTACTGGCTCCAGGAAACACCTGCCTGCCTCTTGGCTTTTCTCAGAATATGCTTAAATAATAATAGAGGGTCAGAGGCTGAGATTCTTGGCTTTTCAGTGGTAAATAATGAATGTCACACCAGCTGCTGGCAGACTCTGAAACCTTCTGTTTTGCAATGCAGAAGGAAAGAGAAAAAAAAACAATAAAAAAATACCCTATGCATTTATCTGGTCCATCATCTTTAAATAGTTCCCTTCACATTTCCAAAGTGGTAACTCTATCCTCTTTCCTGGCTGGTTCTCTGCATCCTGCCACAAAACAGTATGACTGGCCCTAGATTTTGACCTGGTATAAAAAGCAGTATATTTTTATGACCTGGTAACAGTCACATTTCTACACCATAAAATATTAAAGTAGGCATGACAGTGCCTTTAAGATCTTTGAGGCAGGTGCTATCAAAATGTGCCCCTTTATTATTTATTTATTTGACTCTGTATAGTGAGGCTTAAATGCTTTTCAGGCCAAATAATTAAATTCCATTATGGAAAGTGGGGATTGTTGGCAAAATGTACTCACTCTTGCTATTAGACCCTTGAGTCTCCAGGGGAGCTCCATGGAGGGGAATAAAAATATCTCGCTCACATTTATGTGTGAGATATGCAGTATGACATATATTGGGCCCGCAGGAGTGATGCTACATAAACCAACTGGTGAGGGGGCTGTTAGAGATTTTTTCTTCTAGCCAACAATCTCCTAGAGCAGGAGTCTACAAACTATATGGCTTGTGGACCAAATCTGGCCCATTGTCTGTTTGTCTATCCTATGAGCCAAATATGATTTTCACATTTTTCTTTTTAAATTAAATTAAATTAATTAATTATTATTATTTTTACTTTATAGGGAAAATGAAATCTATTGCTTACAGTTTTGGAGGCTGGAAAGTCCAAAGTCCAGGGAACATAGCTAGTGAGGGTCTTGGTGGTGGGGACAATGACCTAGGGGTCTCATATGGCAGAAAATGGAGCAGAGAGACTGATTTTCACACTTTAAATGGTAGAAAACACTCAAAAAAAGAATAATGTTTTGTGGCATGTGAAAAATATATGAAATTAAAATTTCATTGTCTGTGATAGAGTTTTATTGGAACACAGCCACACCCATTTATATTCACATATTGTGTATGGCTATATTTGCTCTACAAGTTGAGTGGGTATAACAGAGACCACGTGGGTGTGAAGCCAAAAACATTTACTACCTGGCACCTTATGGGAAAAGTTTGCCAACTCCCATTCTAGAGGAATTTGGACTTGGGTTCTGGAAAGGATAGCACTGGGGCTAGAAGAGTTCAAGGTCCCCTGTGCTGTCGATACATTTGGATAGCGACTCTTGATGTTAATGAACCTGATTATTTTCTGTAATAGATAGGCAGGTTAAGGAAAGAAGACAGGCATAGCCTAAGGTAGTTTTTGGATTCCATAGCCCTCTCCCCCAAATGCAGCTCCTGGGTGATGTCCTTTCCCACCAGTGTCTCTTCGTGTCTTCTGCTCTTGGTCATCTCCACTGCTACCACCCAAGTCAAAGGTGTGACAATCA
>NW_007729062.1:234244-237600 GCF_000696425.1 Galeopterus variegatus | reverse complement strand
AAAGAGAAAAAGATTTTTATTTCCAGCAGCCAGGACCGCACCAGCCAATTCAAGGTGCGGCACCGAACCATCTTTGTTCTCAGTTTTTAAAGCTGTAAGCGCGGCAACTCGGTCGCCCGATCACCACGCCAAGAGGTACTAGCCAATGCAAGCAAGCCAACAGTACAGGAGCTAATTTTGCAGTTAGCAGAGCTCCTCCCGTCCCACCCCCCACTTTCCCACCTAACTTCCACACAATGGAGGGGCTATCTTAAGTGGCATTGGTCCTGCTCTTAGAAAACAGGGCATTACTTCACAGTGATATTTTAAAACCCAAACCAGACCGTCTAACTTCTCTCAGGCTTGCGCTTGGATATATACCCTCTTTCATTCAAGTCCCTGCTCAAATGACATCCCCCAGGAAAGGCTTTCCTTATTCACTCTTGCCAAAGTCACCCCCATCTCACCCCATCACTATTTTGTTACTCCTTTTCATTGTTGTCCCAGCATTTGTCATTGTCTTACATTATCTGTTGGTTTACTGGGTTATACTTAGTTCCCCTCATCAGAATGGAACTCCATAACAGTATGTACCTTGACTGTCCTATTCATTAGAGCATTTTCAACATCTCCTGTGACCATTCAAGAAAGCTTTGCTGAGTGAACGAATGTATGGTTCAGTCCTCCTGGCAGAGGTGCACACAGTGTTGGCCTCACATTCCACCTGCCTGCTTCCCCAGGAGTGTGGTGACTTTTTTAAATCCCATGTCCTTGCTCTCAAGGAGACCTGTGGGTAGTAGGATACACAGACATTAAATACCTCTTGGCATTTAACTTTCCTGCCATCTGCATCCTTCCTTCTGCATCCTGCTCTCTTCTAAGGCTAACCTGGTTATTTTGTACTAATCTGCTGAAGGTTGAGAAAAGCCTCCTGTGTGTAGCTGACACTGTCAGGCTCCGCTTGGATCTCCTTGGATCCATTTCACGCTCCTTCCTCTGGTTGCTTTTGCTTCTATGACCTGCCTCTGTCACTCTCTTTGAAGGACACCCTTTGGCTCCTGGAGTGGCTTTGCCCAAATGCTCAGGTGGAAATGCCTGGGGGTTAACCCACCAGGGGCTGCTCTTAGTTAGTTGTCAGTCACAACTAACTGACCTGTGCAGGAATATAAAAGTCCAGATTCCTTGCCTCAAACAAATTGAGACAAACCTTGAGATGCACGACTTATACTCCAGGGTCCCCTGTGGAATCAGGATGAAGACACGCTCTGTGGGGATCTGCCAGGAATCAAGTCTTTGCTCAGCTTTTCCCTCTTCGTGCCTCTCCCTTACCAATTTCTCCTGTGGGCATTTTCTTAATGAACTCCTTGCTGACAAATCTTCCTCCCAGGTCTGCTTCTGAGGAATCCCATGGAACACAGTATGTTTCCACATCTTAGAGAGGTACATAAACGTTTAATCTGAAGGAAGTTTACAATGGGAATATCAGCCACTGTGGCAAGGCCAGTGTTTAATACATATTTTTGTGGGTTGGTGGCATGGGACATAGGACAGGAGGACTTTGAAGGGCCCTTGCAAACTGAACCATGTAGGTGGCTTACTATTTTGATAATATGTGAGGCTTGTAAAGGAATCATGTAAAAACAGGAAGCTAGGAATGCCCTTATTTAGGCAATGGATGTGAAAAAAATGTAAGCATATATTTGGTATTATAGACTGTCAGAACAGGAGTCATAGAGGGAAAAAAGATGATTTTACTTTGAGGAAGTTCTATTTCAAGGTCCACTCTGGCAGATGTGCTATGTGTCCCTACAGCCATCACAACATGTCACCAATCCTTTTTATACTGCGCATGCTGGCAGCTTCTTTAAGATCATCATGCCCAAAATGACATGGTTTGTGTCCTCCACCAGATGGTTCAATTAGTCAAGATTCTAAAAAAGCCAACTGGAACATTCTTTTAGCCCCATCTATTCAAGTCAGCCAACCCTTCAAAGCTGGGTGGGGATTATGAGAGCAACAGATTTACCCAGCCCTAAGGCGTCAGGGTTATTACTTTTTGATGGGCTCCTGGAGGGATGGAAGAGGCTGCTAATGCAGTTTATGCATTGACAATACCAACACCAGATGAAATGGGGAGGACAGCCTTCTTTCTGTTGGACTGTTTGGAATGAACAGTCTGTTAAGAAGGCATAATGGAAGAACACCTTCCCTGTTCTGCCTCAACACTCTCAAAGTTGTGTGATCATGTTGATTTCGATTCTCTAGTATCTTGGTGCTACCTGGATGCCTTTACTTGAATGATACATGGCATTAGTTTCACATTTCTGCCCTTGCAATTAGCATATTAATGTATCAGATTGATAATGCTGGAAGGATGGATGCTTGAACACACAGGCTGCCTTCTTCTGAGGGCTCCGACGAGCTGCTCTTTTTTAGTGATCCTCAGCACACTGGCACCAAGTCACGGGATTTAAAATGTTAAATGCATCATCTAGTTTAACATCTTCATTTTACCTGGAGGAAAGCAGGGGCTTAAATCGATGATACAAACTGATTCCTGGGAAGCTTGTCGGGCCCATAAACTAGAAACTGATTGAACAAAATAATTTTTTATTATAATCTCATATTTTAAGGAGACAACTTCGTGGTGGTGAGAAAAGTGAGAATCTGTGCTTTCTAGTCAACAGAACTGGGTTCAAATCTTGACTTTCCTAATAGATATAATGTGGATCAAATTGTCAAACTCCTTGAGTATTAGTGTCTTTACTTTTTAAAACTGGGATAGAAATAGTTTCCTGGCAGGGAAATTAAATTTTAACAAAATTGGTAGAAAGTGTTTAATACAGAGTTGGCCCATAGCAAGGACTATACAAATGGTCTCTCTCTCATTCTTTTTTCCAGAGACACATATCTAATTGACAGCCAATCCAATTAAAGCTGGCCAGTTCTTCTGACTTCTGGTTTGGGGTTCTTTCTACCCTACATTCATTCTAATACAGAGTTGGCCCATAGCAAGGACTATACAAATGGTCTCTCTCTCATTCTTTTTTCCAAAGACACATATCTAATTGACAGCCAATCCAATTAAAGCTGGCCAGTTCTTCTGACTTCTGGTTTGGGGTTCTTTCTACCCTACATTCATTCCTTGATTCCTACTTATTCTGAACAATTTTCTTCATGTGACTGGGTTGATGAATAGCATTGTCTGACTGTAAACTTGAAAATTAGGAACTTTAAGATGAAGATTAAAAATGACTGTGAAACAAGAGTCATAGAATATAGTCATATTTTCAAGGAGAGAATGAGGAAGTGGGGTGGTTTATTTTAGATACAGCGTAACTACGCTGTCTACCCTAAACAAATCACTGTGCAGTATA
>NW_007729062.1:233263-234046 GCF_000696425.1 Galeopterus variegatus | reverse complement strand
GGAACTTTAAGATGAAGATTAAAAATGACTGTGAAACAAGAGTCATAGAATATAGTCATATTCGGGTTTATTTTAGATACAGCGTAACTACGCTGTCTACCCTAAACAAATCACTGTGCAGTATATGCATGTATTGAAACAACACACTGTGCCACACGAACGTACAAGTAAATGTTAAAAGAGATAAAAATAACAACAGCAGCAACAACAAAAAACAGAGTAACAAGAATAGTTGATAATGGGTGAATAGATATTGACTGTTTAAAAAATTCAACAAATATTTATTGAGCACCTGCATTAATTGGGCACCAGAGGTGACTCAGAAGCAAATAAAGCAGATACGGTTCCTGTGCTCATCAAGTTACTTGGGGCGGGGGTGGAAAGGGGTGGAAAGGGGTGGGAAGTGTCAGGTGGGATTTGTTCTTTAAGTAAATCGTGACTCACCTTTACTTCCTTTGAGCTTGTGAAAAAGACAGCTAAGATAGGTTGAATAAAAGGAAGTCCTAGGAGACAAAGCTTGTAATTGGAATATGGGACTCAAATGAGATAGTATAAGTGAAAAATACAGCTTTAAAAAAATTTAGGAAAAAACATTGATGATAGATGTGTATAACCAGTTGTAAGGGGAAAGAAGGACATTTGGGGATGTCAGAAAAGACAAACTTATTTCCATACTTCATTCTTCTAGCAATAGGATGGAGTAATGATAGCTTCCATTATAAACACTGTTAAGCATCAGATGTTGTGCTAACTTTAAAATGCATTATCTCTATCTGTACAAAA
>NW_007729062.1:231270-232583 GCF_000696425.1 Galeopterus variegatus | reverse complement strand
TGGTTCAGGTTCAGGCAGTCTGACTCCAGAACCCAGGGCATTAATGCACTTCTGAGCCCAGCTTCGGAGTGAGACACACCTGGAAGGCTTGGCTCTGTGGTTCATAACCATGCACACTTGGGCAATTACTTAATAAAATGGTTCTGTCCAAGGGCTGTGCTTTAAAGATCAAATGAGATAATACCAATGGAAGCATGTAGTTAATCTGCCAGGAAGGTAAGGTGATCAACTGTCCTGGTTTTCCAGGGACTTTTCCATTTTTAACACTCTGTCTGGCATCTCCAGAAACCCTGTAGTTCTGGGCAAATTGAGACAGTTGGTCGTCTCTGTGCAAGTCCCTTTCTAACCTGCAGAATATTTGGGCAAAGTGATAGATTTTGGAGAACAGGAAGCAGCTCAAGGAGGCAAATGAATTTCAGCTGGTGTTTGAATCTGCTGTCAACTCTCGTGGGCTGCATGGCTTCAGGGAAAGTCTCCCTGATAAAGCCTGTGAGAAAAGTGGGGGAGTTAGAGCAGTTTGGGAAACAGGATGCTTGCCAAGCTGCACTGCTAATGCTTCACATATGTAAGCCTCCGATGCACAGCCTCTTCAGGGGCTCTCAGAGCCTGGGGATGGGTTAGACTGATTTCAAGGGTGGGGTTAGGGGAGATCCCAGGTGGCAAACCCAGCCACCTCTGGCTTCTTGAGACACAGCATTCCCCTTTTCCCTTTTTACAGAACAGATTTTGGTGGATTTGAATCTGACTTTGCCATTGACTGAATGATATCGGGCAAGTCATTTCACCTCTTTAATCCTTAGTTACTGCATTGGTTAGGATTGAGTAAGAAATTGTGCTTGGCCTGAAGGAAACACTCAATAATTGCTACAACTATTGCTACTTCTATTGCTATTCCTATTTTAAATTATGTATTCTATTAGAGTAGGATTGCCAGAGTTTGCAAATAAAAATACAGGATGCCCAGTTAAATTTGAATTTCAGGTTAACAATAAATACGGTTCAGGGCATACTTATACTAAAAAATCATTCGTTGTTTCTCTGATATTCAAATTTAACTAAGTGTTCTGCATTTTATCTGGTAACTCCATGTTAGGGTAACCAACTATTCTGGTTATACCAGATCTGAGGGGTTTCCCAGGACACACAACTTTCAGCCTAAAACTGGGACAGTCATAGGCAAATGGGCATGATTCGTCATCCCATTAAAGTAGCAGTCTGGTGGCTTCTCAGAAGGTCACATTTGAAACTCAATTGGTGCCTTCGTGCCCTCTTCCCCTAGACATAGACACACCCACATAAATGCAATGTTTTTT
>NW_007729062.1:221065-230462 GCF_000696425.1 Galeopterus variegatus | reverse complement strand
TTTTTTATTTAAAAAGAAGACTGGTAAGGGGATCTTAACCCTTGACTTAGTGTTGTCAGCACCACGCTCTCCCAAGTAAGCAACTGGCCATTCGTATATGGGATCTGAACCCGTGGCCTTGGTGTTATAAGAACCACACTCTCCCACGGGCCGGCCCTTTAAATGCAATGTTTTGTGTACATTTTCAGGGATTTCTTGGACCCTTTGAAGCCTTTCCACAAACTCCTAGTTTAGAACACAAGCTCTGAAAAATCATCCAGGTTTCAAGTTACTTTTCTTATTCTTCTTTTGGCAAAACTCGTGAAGATCTTTTGAGGAAACTCAGGAACCAGGTGGTGAGGGAGCTGTGGCTCTCTAATCACTTCCAAACTGAGTTTTCAGTAGATTAGTATGTTGATCGATAGAATGAAGATCAGGACATATGTCTATACAGCATGTAATGAGGTGGACTCTGTTGAAATTCATCTACTTAGCCAATTCATGCCTTTTAAAAAAATCCACTTTGAGGGCACAGTGATCTGATTTGATGGTCCATATTGATTGAGTTGATTGAACTTTTTCCTTTTACTATTTCACTATATGAAGAATTAAAGCAGGTCATGGACCCATCAGAATCTGGGAATATATAGAAAATATAAAAAAGGTATATCCTCAGCTAGCTCTTGCTCCTCTTCTTTATAATGTTCTGCTCCTTTTGTAAATATAGTAAGATATACAGACAAATAGCTGAATGTAACAAATAAGAATAGTGTAAAGGGTGCTAACAAACAACCACACACTCACCACCCAGCTTAACAACAAGACAGCATCAATCATGTTGAAGACACCTGTGTGCCCTTCCTTCATTTTCACTGTTGTACAGCGTTCCATTGAATAAATATGTTCCAATCTATTTATCCAAGATATTATTGATGGACATTTGGGTGGTTTTACGTTTTGTTTTTATTTTCCTACTACAAACAATGCTATCAGCATTCTCATACATGTCTTCCTGCTACACATGGACAAATGTTTCTCTAATGTGTACATTTAGGAGCGGAATTGTTGAACTGGAGAATAGGTATATTTTCTACTTTATGTTGATTGTTTTTCAAGGTGTTTATAGAAGTTACAATCCCACCACCAGTGGATGGGAGTGTCCATTGCTCCACATCCTCACCAGCGCTTGGTATGGTTAGACTTGTTAGTTTTGCCTATCTGGTAGATGTGAGATAGTATCTCATTGAGATTGACATTTTTTTTTCTTAATGCTCATAAGGTTGGGCATCGTTTCATATTTATTGCTATTCATTGTTTCCTTTTGTGTCAAATGTCTGTTCACATCTTTTGCTAATTTTCTCTTTTTATTGTTTTCTGTTTAAATTTGCTGCTCACTTATGTTGCAAATATGTCTTCCCAGTTTGCGGCTTTTCTTGCCACTCTCTGTAAAGAGAGTTTGTTATCTGATTGTGCTTGTCATATTCATAATTACTTGTTCAGTGTCTGCCACTCTGACCTGACTGTAAGCTCCATGCGGGTGGGCACTGAGTCTGTCTCTGTCCCTAGCACTAATATAGTGCCTGACATATGTAGCAGGTATTCAACAAATATTAATACATAAATAAACCTACATGTAAACATATTGTATAATACGGAGGGGTTGTTGTTGTTATTTTTAACCTACCATTTACCAAAGAGGGCAGAATAGGTTAGGTGAAAAATTTTTGCTGTCTAACCATGACTAAGAACATGGGCTCTGGGGTGTGAGTGCAACTTACTAGCTGTGTGACTTTGAGCAAATTAACTAATCTTCCTGTGTATCAGATCCCTCATCTGTAAATGCTACCTCTCTTATAAGATTGAGCTCATAAGTATAAGGCACTGAGCAGAGCCCGGCACATAGTGAGCACTGTGTAAGTGTTGGCTGTTAATTGTTTTTCTGCTAAATGAAACCCTGGTGACTGTAAGTTTGGGAGTTGGAGTCAGAGAGTTCTGGTTTATTCTGCATGACAGAGGGGAGAAGACCTGAAATCACAGGGGCAGCTAGGTGTTGGGTAGAGAAAGGGCTGGTCAGGGTACACTCTGGGGATGGGTGCTTGAGAAGTGACTTTGTTTTTTTTTTTTTCCTTTTTGTCTTTTTTCGTGACCGGCAACAGATCGCAACCCTTGGTGTCGTGCCCGCACCTCGCTCAGCCAGTGAGCGGCCGGTCTGTATGTGGGATCCGAACCCTCGGCGGGAGTGCCGCCGCGCTCCCAAGCGGCGCACTGTAGCAGTGCGCCACCTGGCCGGCCCCAAGAAGTGACTTTGAAAACAACACTGCCAACTGTGAAGTTTTAAACCCTCTAACGTGCCATGACAGGAGCAGTTGCATAGTTAATGAAAAAGATGGTTCAATCAATATATAATAAAAAAACACATTTATATGTTTTATTTTAACCTAAGACACATAACATATGAGCATGTATTCATTTACCTACCATTTGATGTCTGGCCAAGCTCTCTGTTCTGGCCGAGTATCTGCTGTTGGGTTCCTCGTCTTTCTTGCACCAGACACTTCATAATTCATTCTCTGTGAATTCTAGTTTATATTTTTTAAAANTATGTGGGATCCGAACCCTCGGCGGGAGTGCCGCCGCGCTCCCAAGCGGCGCACCGTAGCAGTGCCCCACCCGGCCGGCCCCCAGAAGTGACTTTGAAAACAACACTGCCCACTGTGAAGTTTTAAACCCTCTAACGTGCCATGACAGGAGCAGTTCCATAGTTAATGAAAAAGATGGTTCAATCAATATATAATAAAAAAACACATTTATATGTTTTATTTTAACCTAAGACACATAACATATGAGCATGTGTTCATTTACCTACCATTTGATGTCTGGCCAAGCTCTCTGTTCTGCCCGAGTATCTGCTTTTGGGTTCCTCGTTTTTCTTGCACCAGACACTTCATAATTCATTCTCTGTGAATTCTAGTTTATATTTTTTAAAAAATTGGAGCGCCGATTTAAAGGAAACTTGGGAAGGAATTTCAGTGCAGAATCCATCAAGAGGTTTACTACTAACCCCTTATCTTTCATAGTTATCTTTTTTTCAAAGATCAAACCTGACAGTAATTTCCCTTTATAAGTACACCTTTATCAAGTCTGTACAAAGCATTCAACATAGTTTTGATAGAAATGAGAGCTGTATTGTTATATTTTGTCTGTTTGTTTATACTGAATTAAATTACATAATCACAATAGCAGCACAACTTCCACAAACATGGTTGGGAAGAACCAATGTTTGGGCATTGGTTGTAAGTTCCACAAGATCACGGGTGGCAGAGATTTATCCAGTGGGTCAGCCAATAGAGGTCATTTAATGTGGCTTGTAATGTAGCTTGCTAGAGGGCATGCGCTGGCTTCTGTATGAAATCTTTAGGAAAATGCTCATTGCTCACTATTAGTTCTCCGAGGGGATTCTTTGGGGGCAACCTGAGGAAGGATTGAACCTTACATCTGGGTCCCTTCAGTGGAGAGTAGAGATGATGCCCTGGACTTAAAAGTTAGGGAAGAAGGGGGAGATAGAGAATAAATTCCAGGAAATTTCAGAAATCTTGGGGAGATGTAGGGCTTCTTACTCATTACAAGAACTGGGATTTTGAGGCAATCCTATGTAGATTTCAAGGGCCTGAGAAGTCCTAGATACATCATAAAGAAATACTTACATTCAAGGAGCTTAGGTGTTAATTCAAAAGGAAATTCTCTTATATTTCTTCATAGATGTTTGCATGTTATGCAAAGACCAGAGAGAGGTGATTTTACAAGTGGCATTGTCTGTGGGCCATGGAGTCTCTCCGTGACACATCTGCCTCCTTTGCAGTCTCTGTGTGCCTGGGACTCAGCCCAGCTGAGGGGACCAGGTTGGGAGGGGGAAGTGGGAGGCTTTGCCTACACAACGCCGACTGGCATCACCATCTTGCCTTGGTGTGTGAAGCACTGCCTCTGCCAGTAAAGCTCATGCCTTGTCATGTTTATGCAGCTTCTCACAGTTTGCAGCTGATCCATCATTCCAAGGCTGTTCACGCCACACCAAGTCTTAGTCACTTTTGAGGTAGTTTTAATGCTCACTCTTGGGGATATTAAAAGCCTGATAAAAATGCAGATTTGATAAAAGTGGTGATGGAGAAAACCTCTATCCATCCATAATACTCTAGAATAAATTAATTTTTCAGATTAGTGAGAAGAAAGCAGAGTTTCAAGTGAAGGGAATCCTAGACAGGTTTTGACTGGGGCTGGGGGTATTGCGAGGAGGTTCAGAGTGTATGAGGTTACTTGAGAGAGAGCAGAGCTAACTCTGAGACCCTGGGCATCAGAAAGGCAGTGTGAAGCATTGGGTGCCTGATTGGGAGGGCACATTCTGACATCTCCAAAAAGAGAATAGCAAAATGCTCAACAAAGACTTGGTTTACATTTTGTCAGATAGCTCTGGCCTGACCACTAGGCTCCACTGGCTGACCTTACTTGGGTAATCTTATCTTTCTTCTTGGCTCCTTCCTGTTCTCTGGAAGCCTTGTGAAATTCCTTTCTTATACACCCTACGTGTATTGGCTTCCATTTTCCTGGAGCACAGGGAAGCTCTGGTTCTCTCCTATGGGCAGTGAGAAGCAAATCAGTATTTACACTAGATTTAGCAGAATCTGGAGTGGCCGCATGCTGGCTCTGTGTCCTATGTTTTCTTTAATGTATGTTCTGTAGATGAAATCATTGGACAGATGTTGGTTTAGCTGGTTTTATTATCCAGGTCCTGAATTCTCAGAAGGCCTGGGCTGTTTTCCATTAATAGAAAGAATTATTATTTTAACAGCTAACCCTTATTCAAGTTCTTACTATGAGCAGGTATTGAACTAGACGGTTTCTATACATTATCTTACGGAATGTGACAAAACTGTGAGGTGGGTGCTATTATTTTGAGGAAACTGAGGCTGCCTAAGATTTAAAAAAAGAAAGAGAAAAAGTGCTGGTAAGTGGCAGAGCCAGGATTTGAGCTTGGGTTGTCTGATTTTAAAGCTGGTGCTCTTGATAATCATGTGGAAACATTGCCTCCTGAGCAACCAGAGAAGGTTATACTTTCTCTCTCAGTTCTAGAGCGATCACAGGGTGTATCTTGTCACCCCCCATTCTGCAGACTTGCCTGACCTGAGCTCTACTGTCACCTAACAAGCTATCAACTGGGCTTTATCCAATGTGTGAGGAATGTGGGGCTTGCTGCTACATCTCAGGATCACAGTGTTCAGGTCAGAGTAACAGAGAAACTTCCAAACATCCTCAGACTAATGACAGTATAAAACCCAGGCTTCTGTAGGCCAAGGCTGTGGCAGTCACAGGAACAGTGCAAACAGGAATGGCCATCTGAGAAAACCCATCCAGAAGGATGAAAATACCCAGAGCAAAAGCGAGGGAGGAGGAATTTTTTGGGGGGATGCCTGTGACTCACTGGAGCACTTTGAAATGGTAGCAGTTCTCAATCTCATGTGTTCAAGAAACATTGTATTCTTTTTCCTTGAAAACAACCCAAGCCCTCATTTCTTGGTGGGCTAGAATTTCAACCTTGCTTAGTCCTGAGGACCATCTCTTCCCTCATCCCCAGAAGTGCTAAGGGGGTCTGTAACAGTCAAGGAATTGGGGAGGGCCCTGGGTCATAGGCCATCAGTATTTGATGGTTGCTGAGATACCCATTAACCCAGGCCACAAGGTGTGATTCCTGTCCTGCTGCTTTTGTGCCACAGCTGGAACAAGGAAATCATTTGTCAAAGCAGAGAACTACACAGCCATTCCTTGCAGAGGTCTCACTATCTCTCTGGAACACTACGAGGCACCCCCGCTTGGGTCTCTGCTGCTCATGGGCCCCAAAGCCTTCTTGTCTCCTCTCTCAGCCTTTGGGAATCTCTAGCTTAATCTTGAGAGAACATATTTCTCTTCTTGCTTATATCAGAGGATTTCCTCTACTCTTCAACCCTATTCTCCTATCTCTTTAGGACTTCTGGCATACTCTCCCCTGTAGGTTTAGGCCAAGAATTGCAAACTCTGCCTACAGAGGCTGGGTAGGAGGGAAGTGAGCATAGCAGCTTGCAGGTCTTGGCACAGTGGAGAGCACTTGGTCTGTCTAAAGCAGGGCTGCCACTCAGCTCTGGCTTACTGTTGTCACCCATGTTGCCCTGTGTTGCTGGATCTTCTGATTTTTCAAGAAAAAACAGAAATCCAGATTTTTATGAGTAATCTCCTTTGTGTCAAATTTGGCTCAAACATTTAAAATTACTCTGTGTAGGCCAAACCAAAACATCTGTGGTCATCAGTTGTCATTGCCAGTGCAGGCTTTTGGAAAGAAAAGCCAGGAACAAAAGTGTTCTGCAGTCACAGACCTTCTCCTGGGCAGGGAAGCCTGGTGTCTGGTACCTGATCAGACACAGGAAAAAGGAAAGAGGAAAAGACAGGAATGAAAAATACATATATGAATTTCTCAGTTGTCCTACTAAAAACACATTGTCAGAGCCTGGAGTGGAATCAACTCTCCCCAAAGCACATGGACTGAGAGTTGGAGGGTCCAGAGCAAGGTTGAGATGCTATTATTTGGATGTATAGATGTTAGGTGAAAAAATAATAGATGTCTGTGCCAAGCATGTACTCGGACTGGCGAATATATGATTTCACTGTCATATCCCAAATACCTTGCAAGCACATGGACTGAGAGTTGGAGGGTCCAGAGCAAGGTTGAGATGCTATTATTTGGATGTAAAGATGTTAGGTGAAAAAATAATAGATGTCTGTGCCAAGCATGTACTCGGACTGGCGAATATATGATTTCACTGTCATATCCCAAATACCTTGTGTCATCTTAGGAATTCCTAACTAATGTGCTAATGTTGAATAATGTTAACTTCATGTAATGGAGATAAGACTTTTAGAAGTCAAATGTGAGGGGGGAAGTTGAATATTGTATGTGGAGGACTCGAGTTATATCTGGGAGGTTATGGAAATGGGAGCGGTAATTCATCAGATGTTTGTATCTTGTCTAAATAAAACTAAAAGCTGCATGAAGGTAAGAATTTTCTTATTTGTTTTTTTGGTGGCTGGTCAGTACAGGGATCCGAACCCTTGACTCTGATGTTACAACACTGTGCTCTAACCAACTGACCTAACTGGTCAGCTCTCATGAAGGTAAGAATTAGGTCTTATCATGCTTGGTTTTGCTCGTAGGCCGTGGCTTCACAAAATTAAGCACATAAGAAATATTTAATGGTTTGAATCATTGAGAAATTGATAACACAAAAGGAAATAATAGCTACCACTTATAGAACATTATGTCTCAGCCTCAGTCAGACTTGACTTTAAATCCTGACTATGCCAGCAAACAACTCAATTATCCCAAGCATCATCTGTAAAATGGGACTAATTGCCCATTAGTGCAATATTTGTGCTAGGTTGTTGTGAGGCAGATACGATATAGAAGCCTTTTGACATGGTGAGCACTCAATACATACTGGCTATTGTTTGTTTTATATTATAATTTTTTATGATAAACACTTTTTATGTTATCCTATTTCATTTTTCCAACAAACCTATAAGGAAAATAATATATTTCTCTTAATTTTAATGATGAGAAAACAGTCTCAGAAAGTTCAAACCACTCAATTAGGGTCATATGTAAGTAAGAGGTGGAGCTGGAATTTGAATCCAGTTTTTCTTGACTGCAAATTGTCCCTAATTACTATTTTACTCTGCCTCCCTATCCTTTAATATACCCACTGAGAAGACAGAAGTTCGTTCAAGCCCTGAATTCCTTTTTCTGTGTGAGAGGGTGAGGCAAACCGCTGGTAACATGGGAAAACCTAAGGAACCCCTTTGCCTTTTGTAATGTGTTTATGTTTTTTACACAGCAGTTCTGCAGAGTCCCAACACAGAGGCTTCACTAACACATGCAAATGAACATGCAGCATAAGACCATTCTTCAGCTAGACTAGAGCCTTTGTAAGTGCTCTGGCCTCAGACATCTAGATGGGGCTCTTGCATGGTTCCTCTCCGAGCTGTGATCGCTGACGTCAGGATGATCGTGGCTGCCAAGTCTCTTTCTCCTTAGTCGTGGGCAGCCAGGGGGATTTTTTTTTTTCATGCAACAATGATATATCACTTTCATGGTTCCAGGCACTGTTCTAAGAACTTTACAAACATTATCTCATTTAATCTTCTCAAGAACCCTCTGAGGTGGATTATCATCTGTGCTTCCACTGTGGATCCAAAATACAGAAGCACTTGCTTACTCTGTTCTAGACACTGTTCCATGTGCTTCGGAGAGACTGGATTACCTTGTTTGACTCTCACAAACAACTCCAAAAGGTAGATACTATCATTATGATTTCTATTTTACAGGTAAGGAGACTGAAATTGGGGAATATGAAGAAACTTGCCCCAATGTCACATGGATGGTACTTGGAAGCTCTGGGATTTGAACCCAAGCAGTCCCAACTCAGAAAGCACACTTATCTACTAATTAGTCCAGGCTGTCACCACCCTTTCCCCTATTGCTTAAGATAAACTCTGTTTTTTTTCCACAAAACGTTAAGAAAAATAATGTAGCTCTGCATAATGTGAACACTGTTGATCCTCAACCTAAACTCTTGATTGAATTTTCTAATATGGTTAGCTTAGATAATTAGAAAAGTAAGAAGCACCAAAGGGTGTTGATATTGGACTTAGATATGTTATTTACTAGTTGTATGCCCTTGGACAAATTACTTTACTTCTTTGATCCTCAGTTTACTCATCAGTAAAATGGGGTAATAATATGCCTACCTCATGGGGTGTAGTAAATTTAATGAGAAACCATATGAAGAAGACCTCAGAGAGTACCTGGAAGGAGAAAAGATGCCAAGTAGAAGATATTTTTATTGTTATAGACAAATATTTTACCATATTAGGGATTATCTTAGTATGGATATCTTATTAGATATGTCTTATGAACACTATTTTTTATCTCCTTTATTTTGTAGTCAATGACTTGATTATGTTATCTGATGAATGCCAGTCTCTTTCACTGAACTATAAACTCTACTGGACTATAAACTTCATGTGTGTATTTATATTGTACAGTCTTGATGCGATGGCTTTATTTGGTACCTGGGTATTTGACATTTTCGCCTATAAAGCATTTATAAAACAACTCTGGATATAGGAATTAGTTTACAAAATCCAATTGGAGATTAATTCTGTGCCATTTGGGATCACAGTGATCTGATGGGTGGCTTTCTGTTCCAGATCTGGTTCTAGACTGACTCTGTGCAGGTTTGGGTTTTCATCAGTGCCCCCTGGAACACGTCTTTCACCTATTTGCACTTAACCTTCTTCTTTGTCTGGAACCCTCCAGCACCCCCCCCCCCCCGAAAAA
>NW_007729062.1:105374-220083 GCF_000696425.1 Galeopterus variegatus | reverse complement strand
CCCCCCCCCCCCCCCCCCCCCCCCGGAAAAATCCTCCCCAGAAGTGTCCCATGCTGTATTTCACCAAAAATAATCTGTCCATGGCCGGCCCGGTGGCGCACTGCTACAGTGCGCCACTTGGGAGTGCGGCGGCGCTCCCGCCGAGGGTTTGGATCCCACATACAGATCGGTTCCTGCTCACTGGCTGAGCGAGGTGCGGGAGTGACACCGAGGGTTGCGATCCCGTTGCCGGTCCCAGTCCGGTACGGGCTCGACACTGAGGGTTGCGATCCATTGCTGGACACGAAAAAAGACAAAAAGGGGAAAAAAAAAATAATCTGTCTTTGGAAGAAACATTTAAATGTTATTCGTGGTTCTCTGAGGAGGTAATGCACTTAGCATAGAGCTTGGCACAGTTTTTATTAAAGAAAAGAACAAAGAAAAAGAGAAGAAACCTGAAGAAATAGCTAAACTCCTACATGAAATTAGAAGCCCTCCCCTCCCACTCTTGCCCTCACAAGCGTTAATTTTTTTCATGGTAACATTTTTAGCCTGTTCTGAAATGTATTGATTTTGTTTCCTGTGAGTCATTGTCTGTTTCTTCTTTCTATGTTAAAAAACATATTAAATATCTATGTGATGATATAAATATATATGTGTGGGTGGATGGCTGGGCGAAGGGACTTTTCTTTCAAGTCTAAGAAGGGAAATAGCTTTCTCCTAGGTTCCCACATCATCAGTCAACTCATCACATCCTCAGCCTACTGCATTTTCTCCCTTGCAACAACACTGATTAATCACTCCTGGTTTTAAAGCTTGAGAAAAAAACTTTCAGAAAGTTCTGGAGGTGGCCTCTTATTTAGGGGACAGCAGCCTTTTTTGTAGTTAACAATTCTGGGTTGAGGGGACGTCCAGCTGCTACTTCCGTTTTGGGCAGTAGAGGGCAGACGCCTCCACTCCTGTCTCCCCAAGATTACCCCGGCAACATTATGTTTATGCAAACAGCCTTTGACATAATAGCTTTGAAACAGCTGAAAATTGAATTGTGCCTTGAGGCCAAACATCTAGACCACCACCTTTGTTATTTTCATCTGCCACAGTAAATTGGGTTCACCATTGGCTCGGGAGCTGCTTTTTCCTAGATTCCAGCCCCACAATCACTTTGCGTAGGAGAAAGACAAATACGACTTCCTCACACAAAACGTTGGCAGGGTTTCATTTCACAAACTCTTATCTGAGGGGCTGGAGATTGCCGTGTGGATTTCTCCAGCCAACGGAGGAAAGGAAAATAAAAAGAAAACTGGAAATTTAAACCAAATCCATCTAATTCTGGAATCTCTCTGTAAAATTCCATAGTTTTTCTTTAGCTTCTCTACTTAATCTAATTAGGACTTCACCTCCCGAAATAAATACCTAATAAAGAATGAACCTATTAAAAGACTACATTTACTACACACCCGTTTGTGCGAGCCCTCTGCATATTTCCTTGCAGACGAAATTGAACGTTGTTTGACTGGATGATGGTCTCCTGCTGCAAGACGGATTATAGAAAAGAAACGTCGAGGGGGAGGGAGGTTAGAAAACTGGTCGCTTTATTGAATTCCGTCAATGATAATGCCATCACCTGAAATAGCTGCCTGAAAAGAGTGTAAATGGGAGCGAAGCAGCCGCATCCAGAGCCAATTTGCAACTAGGGAACAGTTCATTTTCTTAGAAGTAATTTTATTGTTTTGGGTTCACTGCCCTGGTTTGGGGGGTTGACAGAAAGTAGATTTTTAAGAGAAATCTGTTTGTAGGCAGCACAGATGCTTTTCACGGGAGGGCGTTTAGGCATCGATTGATTCATCTGTTTATCAATAGCCATTTCATGAAGGCCTACTCTGTGCTAGGCACTATTTAGGAGCTGGGGATGGGATAGTAAGCAGAACAGGTGAGTGATCACTCTCTGATTACAGGAACTTCCTTCCTCCCTCAAAATCACACCTCTTTGTTCCCTTTTGGGTCTACTGCCCTAATCTCTTCAAAGTGCTGGGGCTTTACAAAAGATGGAAGGAAGCATTGACAAGCAGCTTCTGCTTTCTACCTGCAAAACTCCCTAAGGAAAGGAATTATTAAGGGTCTGAATACATGTTTGGAAAAGGGGAGGAGGGAAAAATAAAGCAGAACACTAATTAATATCTTAAAAATTTTTCCTGCCTGGTGATAATACTCAGATCATGCAAGTAAAAACCTGCCTTCAAGACCCTTTAAGAATAGGATGAGAAAGTTTGAACATTTGTCTAATTTTCTTGAAGCTCTTTAAAAGGTATCTTTTGAATAGGTAGTATCTATGGTTTAGAATTCAAAAATGCCAAAATATATATAGTGAAAATTCTCTCTCCCACCCTCATTCCCCAACCACCTAGGTCTCCTCTCCAAAGGCAACTACTATTACCTGTTTCTCATTTTTTTCCTGCCAGAAATATTCTGTGCATCTATAGTCATATATGGATATGGTATATCATTCTGCACGTTTTTTGCTTATATATTTGAATTTTTATCTACATAATTACACAGAGCTGCCTCTTTAATTTTAGTAAATTTATACTATATTCTACTATATGTATTTACCATAATTTCTTTTACCTGCCTTCTGTTGATGAACATTCAGGTATTTTCAGTCTTTTGCTATTATAAACAATGATATGATAACAATCCTGGTTATTGTACACCTGTGTAGGTAAATTTCAGCATAAATACTAGCAGTTTAGTTATTGAGTTAGGAGATATATACATTTTAAATTTTGATACACATTGACAAATTGCCTTTTTCAAAGGTTAAATCAAGTCACGTTCCCATCAATAAGGTATAAAAGTACCTGTTTTTCCATCTTCAATAAAAGTTGCTGTAAGGTTTTTCTTTTATCTTTGTCAATCTGATTGCTTATTAATGTTTATTTCTCTTATTATAAGGAAGTTGGGTAAATTTAATATGTTTATATGTCATTGTAGCTAATTTTCTGAGAGGTATCTATGTCCTTGCCTATTTTTCCTTTGGTAATTTAATTGAATTTTTCTTATCTTTGTCAATCTGATTGCTTATTAATGTTTATTTCTCTTATTATAAGGAAGTTGGGTAAGTTTAATATGTTTATATGTCATTGTAGCTAATTTTCTGAGAGGTATCTATGTCCTTGCCTATTTTTCCTTTGGTAATTTAATTGAATTTTTCCGCCCTTAGGGTTTATGACATCTTAAGTCTGGGGTGATTCCTGGAAATTTTTATGGTAACAAACTCCTCAGGTGATTCTGTTGTAAGTTGACTGCAGATGACATTGAGATTTTCAAAAAAAGCACATTTGCTTGGGAGTGCTGGCTTTCAGCAAAAGTGGGTTTGTTACCCAATTAGGCTCTTGGGTCCCAAAGTCATAGAATGCTAGGTACAATGCACCTGGCAGTAAAGCAAGCAGCACTTTATTAAAAGAGGAGATAGACTTATGCATAAGGGGAGTAGCTACAGGAAAGCTAGCTGCCCACCCCCTCCCCCATCAGGGGAGCTGTTCAAGGTCTTTTATAGGGAAAGGGGTTAAGGAGTGTAGGCCAACATCATCATTCTGAGCTTCTGGAGGTGGTCCATTCTGTTCTTCCTGGTTGCGACATGGGTGAATGCTCAGTTACAGCTCTGCTTCTTCCGCCTGCTCAGTAGGTCCAAGATGGTGATGGTGTTCGTTATTGTCACCCCAGAAGGGTCATTGTAGTGGTGACCTTGAAGCATGTAGGAATTCCTAAAGGGAATTCTTAGGGTTAATCGGTAACTTAATTTTTACAATTACGATAGATAAAAAAGGCTTTGGGAGGGGTTTTGCAACTCAATGAATATCTGTTCTCTTCTTAACTCAGTTTATTTTATCAGGGCGGGCCACAGGGTAATTATGTGCCTGGGGAGGGGGTGGGGGTGTCTCATGACTGAGGAGTGGAAAAGTAACACAGTGTCCTCTGAAGGGAAAATGGAGTCAGTTTGGTTCACAGGCCTAGCCCTATACTGTTTCATGTTGGAGACCAGGTTCACTTTGCACTTGCTCCTTCCTGTTTTCTCCATGCTCTTCTCCCCTTGGTCTGCATTCTTCTGTCACCTCCAATTGCACATCCCCACCCCAAGCACTTTAGGCCACTACTTGGCAGTTTGTCTTTGGGCCTCTGCTGCTTGCCAGGGTCCTTCTCCTGATGAAACTAGACTGTCTTGTTTTCCATCACCTGGGAATCCTGACAAGAAACTGAATGGCTGATTCCAGTGAACTCATCATTTCATATTTAACCAATATTCTTTTTGGAGACACAACACGTGTTAATTTAGTCAAAGTCCTGATTGCTAGGTGCTGGAATAAGAAGATAAAACACACAGCTTCTGCCTTTAAGATTTTGGAGACACAACACGTGTTAATTTAGTCAAAGTCCTGATTGCTAGGTGCTGGAATAAGATAAAACACACAGCTTCTGCCTTTAAGGAAGTCATGGTCTTGAGCAAGGGTTTGCAAACTTTCAAAATAAAAGTATAGAGCTAGGTGACCACGCCAGTTGTTGGGCTCTTTTATCTGCTGGTAATCCTGCCGACTATGCCAATTGTAGTGCTATGTGCTAATGTTGAAATCCTGTAGACATAGCCAGTTGTCAAGCTCTTGATCCTGTTTGTGATGCCAATAGTCAAGCTAGGGCTGGGTCTGAAGCTCACAGATCCCTCAATCCCATTCACAGGCTGGGTCCCCAGACCCTCTACATATAGGTCTATGAGCTAGGCAACCAGCAAAGAGATCCTTGGAAGCCACAGGTTGGAAAGCATGGCTCCTGTGCAGCGGCAGATGCCCGAGACACTAGAACACTGGCCAAGGTGGCAGCACCGCACAGGTGCACTAACTCCGCCCACACACAACCTATTCGCAGCAAATGCGTGGCAAGATTCTGAACATCTGCGGGGCCTTGACCATTTTCCTATATTTTCCCAACAAAAAGGCTCAAATCATACATGCTTTAGGGTTTGTGAGCTATATGGTTTCTGTTATAACTACTAAACTCTGCCATGTGAGTGTGAAAGCAACCATAGATAATAGGTAAGCAAATGAATGGGGAGTGTGGCTGTGTGCCAATAAAGTTTTATTTACAAAAATAGGTGGAGGATCCTTGGCCTAGAGGGTGTGGATAAGCAATTAATCATATACATTGTGATAAGGCTGGAATACAGGCCAGCACTAGGGATAGCAAGTGTGCTTCATCTCAAGAGCCAGCAATGACCAGTTGGTAGTGACTGTGTAGAGCACTGGGTTCATTCATTCATTTGCACAACAAATATTTCCTTACTCGGTGCCCCTATATTCAAGGTTTAGTGCAACAAACTACTATTATTTATTAGCTTTGTTTTCCATGGTAGAGGGTTGCAGCATTAGGACTATGTATTTGCCATCTATAAACCATGTCTCAAGGATACACAAACGAATAAGGAATATTCTATGTATGAGCTCATATGAGGGTACTTCAAAGAGTTCATGGGAAAATTCATATTATCTTTTAATTCCACTTTTCCATGAACTCTTTGAAATACCCTTATATCTGCAAGGAGCTCATAGTTTTGCATTAACCTAGTGAAGTAGGCACTGTTATGCCCCTTTTACAGATGTTAAAGGAATGTTAAGGAATATGCTAAAGATCACTCAGCTAGTGAGCTACATAACAGCAATCTCAGCCCATGTCTCCTGCTCATAAATCCAAGACCTTTCCACTACACACAAGCTGCTTTTAATAATGATTTATAGTACAGAGGTCATGGTTTGAACTGTAGTGTAAGCCAAAGGTCAACAAGCTTTAAAAAGTGACTTGCTGAAATTCCTGTCCCTTTTCCTTCTGACATGCCTAGGCAAGGTCAGAATTGGTGAAGATCATAGCAATCTTGTTCCCAAAGAATGTGATAAACAGGGTTGTTGAGCTTTTGCTGTATGTGTGTGTGTGTTTGTGGGTGGGTGTGTAACCCTACTGAAGCCAGGACCCACACAATAGCCTCAGCACTGTGTTGCAAAGAACTTAGTTAAAAAAACAAAAAAGTCCATTCAAAACAACTCAAGTTCCTTATTTAAATTTTTCGAACATTTTTAGAAACATTAAACTCAATTTTATTTTATTTTATTTTTTTAGCGGCTGGCCAGTAGAAGGATCTGAACCCTTGACCTTGGTGTTACAAGGCTGTGCTCTAACCAACTGAGCCAACTGGCCAGCCCCCCAACAAAACAACTCAAGTTCCTTATTTAAATTTTTCGAACATTTTTAGAAACATTAAACTCAATTTTATTTTATTTTGTTTTTTTAGCGGCTGGCCAGTAGAAGGATCTGAACCCTTGACCTTGGTGTTACAAGGCTGTGCTCTAACCAACTGAGCCAACTGGCCAGCCCCCCAACTTTGCTTTTTAATGCTGTACATATTTATTGTACACAACTTGATGAGTCTGGGGATAAGTATACACCCCTAAAACCATCACCACCATTGAAGCCATAAACATATCCATCATCTTCCAGAGTTTTCTTCTGCATCCTTTCTCTTTCTCCTCTTCCTCCTTCTTATTTTTGTGTTAAGAACACTTAACATAAGATCTACCCTATTAGAAAGTTTTAAGTATACCATACAGTATGGTTGGCTAATAAATCTCCTGAACTTATTTATCTTACGTAACTGAAATTTTGTGCCCCTTGTCATCTTTTCCCCGTTTCTTTCTCCCCCAAGCCCCTGCTAACACCATTCTACTGTTGGCTTCTATGAGATAGACTGTTTTAGATTCCACACACAAGGGGTCTTCAAAAAGTTCATGGAAAGATTTATATTATTTTTAATCTAATTTTTCCAGGAACTTCTTGAAGCTCCTTTGTGTAAATGAGGTCATGCAATATTTGTCTTTCTATGTCTGGCTTATTTCACTTAGCATAATGTCCTCCAGGTTCATCCATGTTGTCATAAATGACTAGATTTCTTCTTTTTATGGCTCAATAATATTCCATTGTGTGTATGTGTCACATTTTCTTTATCTTTTTATCTGTTGAGGGACATTTGGATTGTTCCCATATCTTGGCAATTGTGAATAGGGCTGCAATAAATATGGAAATGCAGAGATCTCTTTGACTGATATCGTTTCCTTCAGATGTATACCCAGAGTGGGATTGCAGGATCATATGGTAGTTCCATTTTTAAGATTTTGAGGAAACTTCATACCGTTTTTCGTAATGGTTGTACCAGTTTATATTCCCATCAGCAGTGTACCAGAGTAACTTTTTCTTCACATCCTCATCACATTTGTCATTATTTTTTAGGTAATAGCCATCCTAACAGGTGTGAGGTGATATTTCATTGTGGTTTTGGTTTGCATTTCCCTGACGATTACTGATACTGAGCATCTTTTCATATACGTATCATTGTCTCGTTTGGAAAAATATCTATTCAGGTCCTTTGCCCATTCTTAAATTGGATTATCATTATTATTTTTTGTTATTGAGTTATATGAGTTCCTTACATATATTGGATATTAACCCGTTATCAGATACATAGTTTGCAAACATTTTTTCCCATTCTGTAGGCTGCCTTTTCATTTTGTTGATTGTTTCCTTCACTGTGCAGAAGCTTCTTGGTTTGATGCAGTCCCGCTTGTTTATTTTTGCTTTCGTTTGCTGTGCTTGGGTGTCGTATCCAAAAGGTCATTGCCAAGACCAGTGTCTAGGAGCTTTTCCTGCATGCTTTCTTCTAGAAGTTCTATAGTTTCAGGTCTTAACATTTAAGTCTTTAACCCATTTCAAGTTGCTTTTTTTTATATGGCATGAGAGAAAGATCCAATTTCATTTTTTTGCATGTAGATATCCAGTTTCCCAGCACCATTTATTAAAGAGACTGTTCCCTAGACATTAAGAAGGGAATATATACACCACAAAAGCTCTTTAAAACAGCCCTTCTTTTCTACTCTTGAAATTCCCTCATACATTGTGGCTTCTTTTATTCTACAATTTTATAAAATTCCAGGAAAAGCTCCAGCTCCAGTTCTAGTCTTTGTGCATCTATCTTCTATCCTCTATCACGAAATCTACAGAATAGTCTGTTGATAGCAGAACCTGTCTCAAAGAGCAGGGGAGAGGAAGAAACCAAGTGAGCAAATCCAGAAACTTTCTTGGGAGCAAGGGGGATAGAAAAGACTGGGAATACTAGATGTATATTTATACCTATATCTATACTGGTATCTATTTCCATACCTGTCTGTAATCTGTATCTCTATTGATCTTTATCTCTATCTCTTTGATTCTACAGCTGAGAATCAAAAGAAAATGGAGCCGGAGCCCTGATGGTACCATAACCAAATCCTGCATTACTTCTGGATTTCACCTGGCAAGCCAGTAAAATTTCTTCCTGTTTAAGCCAGTTCCAGTCAGATGTATATCACCTGCAGCTGAAAAGCTTCTAACTATTCCCAGGTATAACCCAATGTCAGGTCTGGTCTCGCACCTCTGTTCCCACCTATCTTTCTCAATCTCTCCATATTTGTGACTGCCCTGTGGTTGCCTTCTTCCTTCTTTCCCTGCAGTGTCTTCTTTTCTGGACTTTGCTTTCTTCCTATTTTTAGAAGCTGCCTTTATCTGAGAAAGAATGTGACACGCAGATTCAAAGAACATTTTCATTACCACGTACTCTTTCCTCACATCTTTCCATGAGGCTGGCTTATTCTCACTTGTCCGGTGCAGAGAAAGACTCCTCGAGCACCCTATGTGACGTGCTCTCCCCCAAGTCATTCTATTTCATCACGTTGTTTTCTTTTCTTCATAGCACTCATCATCAACCAATTACAGCAGTAATTATTTGTTTATACATTTAGTGCCTCTCTCTCTCTCTGCTCATTCTTTCCTACACACTAGACTCCGAGTTCAAAGAAAACTGTCTTGTGTATTACCATCACCTGGAATATAGTATGTGCTCAATAAATAGTTGTTGGTAGCATGAATGAATGATAAAAGCTTAATGTGTTAAATCTCTTAGGACTTCTTGCAGTTTTATGGGTAATAATATCCTAACCAAAAGGAATTGCTAAGAGTGAGATATTAGACACCAGTATCAGGCCTGTGGGGAAGATATTTTTGGGACATTCTTGGTATACCTTTAATCAAATAGGCAGGTAGGTGAAGGGCCTTGTTAGTGGTATATGATAGATTGATATTTGTTGTACCTCCACAAACCTCAAGAGGTTTAGGACGCCCTGCTGTATGCAGCTATTTCAGGTACTTGCATTCCTTGAGGAATGTTCACAGCTTTTATCAGATACTTGTGGGATCCCTGACCTTCCAAATTTTAAGAACTTTGGTCTTCCAGAGCTGTTACACTTGGATCCAGGATCTTTAGTTAACCTTCCTCAGGAGTTTCACCTCCTGGGTTTTCAGAGGAATCAGAGCAATAATAGCTCTAATAATATAGGAGGATGAGTCTTCTTTCCCCCTTTTTAGTATTTTTGTAAGTTTCATTTACTCATGGTATTTGCATTTCAATTTTTTTCAAAATGGAAACTCTTAAAAAATTTATGATAATGATACATGTTTGTTGTTAAACAAACATGTAGCATTGCAAATATAAAGTGAAATTCTCCTTTTAATGCCATGTTGCAGAAATTACTCCTAACACTTCAGTGTATATACTTTTCAACACTGACTGCAAATATTAATAAAGTTGTATTACTCATAATTTTTATAATGGAAAATAATGAAATGTATAAGGATAAATACCTGTTGAATGAGTGAATGAAAGAATGCTTATTTTTGTGGTAACTCCTGTTTTTCAATACCAAGTGCAGTCAGGCAGGCACGTGGCATCTATAACAACTGCAACAACAGTTAACATTTGTTATATGCTTAGTAGCATCGTACTGTTTTACTCGCCAAGTTTTAAGCCTCACAAAAACTCTGTGATTATATTAATATTGTTATTATTTTATTGTTTTAACAGATCAGGAAACCGAGATGCAGAGAAATGAGTGTGCTTACTTGAGGTAAGTGTCAGATCCAAGACTTTCTGGCAGCAAAGCCCGCCCTCTTAGTTTCTGACCCCAGCTCTGGCAGGAAGTTACCAAGACAATACAGGAGCAGTGTCAGAGGAGAAAAAGGCAGTATTTGCTCCTCTGTGGGCTTTTTCCTGGTGTAAGATCATGGAATATAGTTCTGGTATCCTCTGCCCTTATCCCTATCCTTTATCCCATCTCACTCGAGGAAGGAATGAATTACATTCAATATAAATTATATTAATCCAGCTTTCTCAAAATGGTGGTCCAAAAATCTCGGAAAAGTACAAAGATTGAACTGTGCATCTTTGGCATTCTCATATCAAATTACTTTTAAAATAACTTTGTGCATGCCTCCCATGGCACAGGAACTTTCTAAGCAGGGGTGGGACCTGCAGCTAGTTCAGGCAGAAGGAAGTTAATGATGTGATGTGGTAGCCAGTCGAGGCTGGGACTTCTAGTCTGGTTATTAATGATAGTAATAATGATGGTGATAAATGAAGTGTATTTGTTGGATTTCAGCAAGTTCCTAATTACAATATGAACACAAAGGAAGATACCATCTTTCTAACAAAGCCACTGGGGTGTAAATGGTGGTCACTGGCTACTTGCCATTGACTGCACTTCTGGTCTGAGTGAATGGAGGCAGCTTCTCGGCGTCCTCTCTGGGAAGACTGGTGCGAAGGCCACCTCCAGGCTGAGAACCCTACAGACAAGAGGTAATCTTTCAAAATGCCACTCTTATGCAGTTAGTGCTGGGGTTTTTTAAGTATTGTGAATCTCAGAATTTCATAACTTTGAGGATCCTCGGAAAGTATTTTGTCGAGGTCCTTCATTTATAGATTAGTAATCTAAGACCCAAAGAGAAATTACTTGCCCAAGCTCATAGCATTGCGGATTTCCAAATCTCACTGACTATGGACCTTTTCATCTATTCAACGCTTCCTCCCTAGGATTTGGAAGACAAATTGCCTTGGACTAGTGCTTCAATGGAAAACTATGCATGGTTTAGAGCATACTCTTCCAGGTTGTCTGATTCTAGACTTTGACTGTGCTTGAACTGTTATATTACTCTGTAAATTATAGATAACAGATAGCAAAGTAAGATAGTTCTTGTCTCTAGACATGCAAATAAATTCTGTCCAGTGAAGGGACAACCCTTCTCCTCCACAGAAAAGTCAGTTTTGCATTCGTTTCCACATTAATTTCAATGTTCTTTTACTCCATACACATTTGGAGTTCTCTCTTTTAAGTAATGCATTAAATAATAAATAAAATTTTTAATGCATCTCATATGTAAATGACTCATAATTTTACATTTTCTTGGTGGAACTAATAAATTAACATTATCATCTTCATGTTTTTGGACACATCTGAGAAGCATCTTTTATTTAATACATCCAAGAAGCATCTTTTATTTAATATCTCTAAAATTGATTAACTTTAAAATATTATTTATTTTAGAAGGATATTTGGAATCCATGCTATAAATGGAAACAATTTGCCATAAATAAAAGTTAAGTATAAAATTAAATACAATGAAAATAAAACAATGTTATTGAGTTATAGTTAGAAACTGCGGTTTGTGGAAGGCTCTGAATGCAAGGCCTGCTTTATTTTTGTTATAAAGAGATATTAATAGGAATTGGAGGTCATTAAGGACAAACTAGCATCAAAGTGAGTCTCCTTGTGGAGATCTAGTCAGAAGGATGGAAAGAAGTTGGAAAATGAAGTAAACTCTCTTACAATGAGATTTAATGTTATTGAGTGCCATGTCCATGTACATATAAAATAATCTTCCATATTACCTAAAAGTGTCTTGAGTAACAAGGAGGGGTATCTGCACACATTTTAGGAAGCACTGCTTTAATTAATTCACTTTTTGCTAATGCTGTAGATGGAGACAAACCATGGCTTGTATCATTCACAGTAGCACATGATAAAGTTGTTTATAGTTAAGAACTAGAATGCATTTTATAGTAGCACCTTTTTATGTAAAACCTTAACTAGCAAGAACATATCCATAAAATTGAAAATGGAAAAGGTCTCTGAGCTGTTATGACAAACGTCTGGCATCTTTTTCTGCAGGTCTAGCTACTTTCGTGCATTTACACAGATAGAGCAAATGTAAAATAAAGGCAGATAAAAAGCAGATTTCATTGACATCAGGGTGACAACTAAAGTCAAAGGAAGGAGTCCTGTAAAAACAGAGTGGTCCGGACCATTGAGTGTGGGAGCAGACAGCACTACACATATCCATGAACCTCTCAGATGCTGCCATTGTTATAACAGTAACTATCTAGAATGACTCTCAGATCTTCAGGTTTGGTTCAGGCTTTCCTCAGCTCCTGCTCTACATTATCCATAACCTTGGAGACATCCTCACTGTGGGTATCCCAGAGATGTCTACAACCCAATAGGTCCAGGAACCAACTATTTATCTTCTAGCCAATCATGTTCTTCCTCTTGAGCTTCTCAGCTCAGTCAGTGGCATGCCTAGACTCCCATTTGCCCAGGTCAGGAAACTCATTCCCACCCTACCCCCTCCTTTATAGTCAATTGATTAGCAGGCCTTTGGAGTCCATTATTCTAAAAATTTTTAATTTACTAACTTCTTTCCATTCTTGTCAATTATTTATGTGGTCATCTTCTGGTCTATCTAGACATCTTCACAACTTTCTAACTGGTCTCTCTGCCTTGGGTTCCCTTCTCCAGCTCAAATCTATTCTACATATTACTGTGTATACATTTCATAAGATAAAAATCTGCCTAAAAGTTTAATATGGCTCTGTATTATACTCAGAATAATAAAGTCTGGATCCCTTATGGGAGTTTACAAGCTTATATGGTCCTTCATGGTCTGACCATGCTTTCCTATTTATTTATTTATTTATTTATTGATAACCCTTCTCCCAAGTACCTACACTTTACCCTGTCCACCAGCATCTGCACCCATATATTATTCTGTCTCATGCCACTTACAGTAAATAGATTATGCACACTTCTGTATAAGGCTAATTGCTTCACATATGCCCTAGACTCCATCCCCTCTTGCCTACTGAGGGACCCTTTTTCAGCAATCTTCCCCTCTCTCTCCTACAGCTTCAAATTCGTCCTCTTTACTGGCATGCAAACATGCTCTTATTTTTCACATCTTAAAAAATTCTTCTCTTGGCTCCATCTTCCATGCCAATCATGATCCCATTTCTTTGCTCCTCTTTATTCTCTTCATTTTTCCCCTTCCTTTCTCTCTTAAACCCACCTTAGTCAAGCATTCACCCCTATATCAAGCCATCAAAATTGTTTCTGTTAAGTTCACCAAGCAACCTCCATATTGTTCAATTTAATGGTAATCTTTCAGGACTCATGTTATGTGACGCAGTAGCAGCTTCTGATAGAGCTGAACACTTCCTTTTCTTGATACACATTTTTCCCCTGGCTTCCAGAACAATACATGCTCCTGGGTTTTCCTCCTATCTCACTGGTTGCTTCTTCCAAATCTGCTTTCCTGGCTTCTCTTCTTCCTGACCTCTGAATATTGGAATGCTCCAGGACTCTGTCCTTAGCCTTCCTCTTTTTTTCTATTGAGATTCACTCCCTCAGAGAGTTCAGCTAGTTGCCTGGTGTTAAATGCTGTCTCCTTGGTGATGGCTTTCCATTTTATATCTTGAGTTTGCCTTCTCTCCTGAACCTGAGACTCACCCATTCTACAGGCTACTCAACTTCTTCATTTGGACATCTCAGAGATGTCTCAAACTCAACTCGTCTGCCTGAATTCTAGATCTTCCTTTCTACACCCCAAACCTGTTTTACCCATAGCCTTTCCCTTCTCAATTGATAGCCCCTCCATCCTTCCATGTGCTCACCCCAAACCCTGGAGACAAGCTTGAGTTCTTTCTCTCTCTCAGATCCCACAACAGATTGAACTGTTGGACTTGGTCTTCAAAATGTATCTGGCATTCAACCATTTCTCACCCCCTCCATTGCTCCCACCCTGGCCACTATCGTCTCTGGCTTGGATTACTGCAATAACCTCCTAACAGGTCTCTCTCTGTTCACCCACCTTAGGGTCTTCGCAGCATGCTGTTCCCTCAACCCGGAATGCCCGTTGCTCAGATATCTGCATGGCTATCTCCTTTATTTCCATGAGGTCTTCACTAAATGTCACCTTCTCAATAAATCTCTCTCTGTCCACCCTGGTTAAAACTACAATTCCCTACCCTCCCTACCCCAGCTGTGACACTCCCTGTCCCCTTTACTTTACTCTATTTTCTTTTCCTTAGCACTTAGCACCTTCCCATACATTATATATTAACCCTTCTATTGTGTGTATTTTTTACCGTGTCTTTCCCCAGTAGGGGGAATTGCTCATAATGGAGCACTGTGTGGTATATAGATGCCCTCCCTGTGACCACTGGCTCATGTAAGGATTGCCATGCTGAAGTGGACAATGGATAGTTGGCTTGGACTTGTGTTCCTTTTATCTTCCAAACCATAATCCCAGGATTTTGGGGGCTCCAGATCCCTTGTATTTCCTGAGAGTGCGTCAAGATAGTAAGGCAGAGAATCCATGTTCTGAGCACCATTTTCCTCCTCCTTCATTGGGTGGCCTTGGACAACTCCTTTGACTTCCAAGGACTTGTTTTTCCAGCTGAAGAATTCCCTTCTTTAGGTAAGTCTGTCTAAACTTTGCAAACTTAAACTTCCCTTCTGTTATTGTTGATGAACTAATTCAAGAAACATATCAAGAAATATAGTATAGCAGATAAAAGTGCAGGCTCTGTTATCAGGCTGCCTGCGTTCTAATCCTGACACTATCACTTACAAGTTGTATGACACTGAACTTCATCCCTTTTGTCTCAGTTTTTCTATCTGTACAATATACACAATAACAATACCTATTGCCAGGAGATAGGTGCCTTAGTTTGGTGTATAGGAGTTGGTAGTGAAAGAATGTGGGTGGAGTCATTGAGGAAGACTCCCAACACAGGTCGCTTTCCTGTCTAGAAGGGTCTGTGTCTTTGGGAAAGTGAGAGGAGCAACTGCTATCTATTGACTAAGTGAGTTAGTTTGAGACTGACTAATTGGCTGACGCTGATCAGTAAATGCTAATAGAGTGAGTGAATGAATGAATGTATCTAGAAAATAATACTGTATCTGCATCCCAGACCCTGTGGAGTTGAAAAAGATCTCTGGGTAGGAGAGCAATTTGAATTTATATAGCCCTTTTTTCTCTAAGTATATCAGAGTACATACAATCAATTCCTGGTTTATGTGTATGTGGTTAGCTATGGTAGATTTTTAGTGTCCTGCTGTCTTTGCACTGCATGCCAGTTTGGTTTTGGGTTACCTCTCTTTGTTCTCAGGTTGGGGGTAGGGGTGAAGGCACAGTAAAGCAATGCAAATTCATTTTAGTAGCAGCTTAAAAATAATGATGAAGATAAATCTGGGGGTTTGAAAATGTATACTGAGTTTTCCAAAGTGGAATGAAAATGAGTTTTGTGTTATCTGTTCATTTGCATTGTTTACATACCACTTCCCTTCCCACAGTGTGAATAATTACTGTGTGGGAGTAGAGAGAACATGGGATTTGAAATGGGATACATCTAAGTTTGAGCCCAAGTTCTTCCACTTATAGCTGTGTGTCGGGCCTCCCTGAGCCAGAGGCCGACAAAACCGAGCGGGAAGAGACCCCGGTCCAGCCGGGGGTCCCTTGTGGGGCTGAGCGGGATGATGAGTGTCGCTGGCACGGCCCTTCCCCCCCAGGATCTTCCTCCCCGGGGGCCGAGAAAGAACACCACCGAGCCAGGAGAGTGGTCAAAGCCGGAACTCCGTTTATTGCAAGGGTGTTGGAGCTTATATAGGGAAAAAGGGCAGGGCGGGTTTTGATATGAGAGATCAAGCAAAGAGCCAATAAGAAGGGCTTAAAAGGATAGGGTGAGGTGGTGGGGAGGCTTTACGCGAATACGGAACTAAAGTTGCTGAATCACTGGGACCCGGAAGGGCGAGGCTGGCAGCTACGTGCCGTTGAGCGCTAGTGAAATGGTGGCCGCGGAGTGCATGAAATGGTGCCCGTGCGCGTCAGGGCGCATGCGCGCAAAGTTATGCCCAACAGCTGTGTTCTCTTAAGCAAGTCCATTAACATCCCTGAACCTCAGTTTCCTTATTTGCAAGTATAGGAATAATTGTGATGCTGACGATGCTAATGATTGCAGTAATAGTAATAATAATGCCACCACCACTAGAGGAAGCATAGTATAGGGGTTAAGAGTGAAGCTTCTGGATTCATGATAGTGCTGCCACTTAGCTGGGTTCATCATAGCTCTGCCACTTACTGGCTCTATAATTAGATTTTTAACCTATTCAAGCTTCAATTTTCAATTTTCTTATTCATAAAATAAGTATCATAATAATAGCACCCATTTTAGAGCAATGTTATGAGACATCACTGAATGAGTTATTGTGGGTAAAAGAATTAGCATACTGCTTGTGTATGCCATGGAGCAGGATATGTGGTTCATACATATTAGTATTTAAAGATCACACATGTACTTTATAGCATTCTTGTGAGGATCAAGTGAGAGATTGCCTATGAAGGGCTGTGCAAAACTAAGTAGTTTCATTGTTGTAATCAAGATCTGACAACTTTGGACATGTAAGCATTATTCATTTAACAAATAATTAATGTGTTTATGTGCATTCATAAACTTCATTTTATGGCATCAATCTTCAATTTTCCCAAATGAGTTCAAGTGATGTTGGATAGCAAGGTGGCTCTATTGTTGATCAGAGCTACAACAATCTCAGAACCATATCCTTTGATTGGTTTCTAGCAGGCAAAGAGTTAAAACTGCATTTTATTGCTGTCTATGCCCTAGGGCTGGAAAAGGCTGGTTGCAAATGAGTCAAAATCTTATATCTAGGTAGAGAATTCACCAGGAATAAAAACTGATGGCAAAAGGGAGTCTGGATTTATAAGCCCTTTATAGCATCATGGATTTCAGGTTCAGGTTGCTTGATGCTTTTCCATCATGTCTGGGTTTATTTTAAAGATTTCAAAAAATGTAGGTCTTGATCAGTTTTGTTCAGTTATTCTTAACAATTTTACATTTTTAATTTCTATCATAGGTGGGATCTTAAATGTGACATTTTCTAACTGATTTTTGCTGGCATATATGAAAGCTATTAATTTTGGTATATTTATCTTATCTTGTATCTCAATATATGTTAAACGCCCTTATTAGTTCAAATAATTATTTAGATGATTTCCTTGAATTTTCTAGGAAGATAATTATAGCTATGGTTAATAATAACTTGTCTTTTCCTTTCTAATATTTATTTAACCTTCTTTTTCTTGTCCTACTGCATTGGCCGGGGCAACCAGAACAAATCTGAATGACAGCTGTGATAGTGGCATCTCTACTTATTCCTGATTTTAATAAGGTTATTTTTAGTGTTTTAACATTATTTATGTTTGCTGATTGTATCTGAAATACAATTGAAAAATCATATTAAGAATGTTTCCAAGCTTATTAAGAGTTCATAGTTTGCTCTCTCTATTTCCTTTAGTAGAAGTCACTGTTCTCATTTATTCAGACTAGGCCATCTTCCCATTCTCCCTGGGCCTGTAAAGCTGGGCCCAGGAGGGAGCTGGGAAGTTTGGATGAACCCTCAGCAACCACAATGCCTTGTTGTGTAGATTCTCCTGGGTTAGGCCAACTACAGGAACTTGAACTGGACTGACTAAATGAATCACTGAAAAAATTAATACAAATTTTTTGAACTCTCAAACCAAACCCAAATGTTATTTTTTAATTGAGTGATGAATCAAAGGAAAGCCCTTTTCTCTCTTTTTAAAATTTCCTAGGAAATTAGTTCAAAGCAATGCCAAAGCTATATATTTTTGAATACTGTTGAAATAGAACAAAGCAAGAACTTCAAATGTCTCTAAATTCAATCTACTGGAGACGAATGCTTCATCCATGCAAAGTCCCGGGTAACAAGGGGCATGCTTAGGGGATAGGAGTGGCCAAACTCCAGAAGTGACGGAAGAACCCCAGCTCCTGCTTTGGATGTGGCTGTGTCCTGGTGACCGCTTACCTCAGCATCACCCCAGAACTTAAGCAGAGTATCAAACTTGGTTGACCTGATGCTAGGAATCCAGTCAAGCCATCACTTACCAGGGGAGGTAAATTGCACAAGCACATGCATGCAGTCCATCTGTAACCCCCCATGTCATTGTAACAAAAGCAAATGGCATTAGCTACTTTTCCTTTTCCACATAGGTGCTTTCCCACAGAAAAGTTGAGAAGCAGACAAAATTTGTCTTTAGTTCTACATTTTTGCATTTCTGTCCCCTTCTGTGTTTCCTTTTTTTTTTTTGGTGACTGGCTAGTACAAGGATCTGAACCCAAACCCTTGACCTTGGTGTTATAAACACCATGCTCTAACCAAATGAGCTGACCAGCTAGCTCTCCTTCCATGTTTTCAAGAGAGGGCAGGTCTTTTTCACTTCTGCTCTTTTTTTTTTTTTTTTTTTTTTTTGGTGACTGGCTAGTACAAGGATCTGAACCCAAACCCTTGACCCTGGTGTTATAAACACCATGCTCTAACCAAATGAGCTGACCAGTTAGCTCTCCTTCCATGTTTTCAAAAGAGGGCAGGTCTTTTTCACTTCTGCACTCTGAGGACACAGCTAAATACTGAGTGCTAAAATGGTCTCACCATATATGGTCTCATTCATTTCTCTGAAAAAGTAAAATTTTCCATGAATGTAAATGTTAAAAACTGGAATGTCGCTTCATTCCCATCAAGGTCAGTTTGAGTCTTCTCATCTGGTAATATTATATACTATATTCACAGCAGAATCACAACTGAAAATAAATCATTTGTACATTTTTGTTCATTTCTTGGCTTAATAGCTGTCTTTACAACCAGAACTTAAGCTCCATAGGGCTCTTATCTGGAACGTGACCTGCCAGTAGTCTGTGCCCAGTAGGTACTGAATAGACTGGATGAGTAGCCTGGAGGGCCATGAGAGAGAACTCTAACATTGCCTTTGCTGAAGCAGTGGTTGCCAGCTTTTGCAAATATGACCACAGTTTCCTTTCTTTTTTAATATTCATCAATTTATTATGTCCCCCATGACTATAATTTTAACTATGCTAGATGCCCTTTTAGGTTACATACCCCTTTTTATTAATCTGCAGTGCCAAATATTGACGTCAGTTGGTCTAACAGAGAAAATGCACCCTTTGTAAGGAATTCAGGCTCCATCCACAATCTGGCTTCATTCTAACATCTCACTTATTTCTTTGAGGTAAACTCGGTTAAATTCCCCCAGAACACACTTTGTACTTCCTGCCGCTTTGACTTTGCCTTTGCCTGAGTTGTTCCTCTCTAAAAGGTGCTGTTGTTTCTCAGCTGTCTAATGTTAACCATCATTCCAGACCTGGTTCAAATCTCTCCTCCTCCAGAAATCCTTCTCTTACTACTGTATTTCTCTCTCCTTCCAAAGAGACCCATTAGCACTTACTCTCTGATTCTTTTACTTGGTATGTAACATACACACCTGAGGGAATGCAGGTGACATAGCTGGTTGTGTATGTTGAGTTTTTGGGGTGCATGTCTTGGTTGGAGCATGTCTTGTTATGACTTGGTATACATACCTGGTATTGAATTTAGCTCTGTCATAGGTGGCGTTCTTTGGGAAGCAGACTCTGCAATGGAGTTTAGTGGGACAGGATGTTTATCAGGGAGTGCCCTTTGGAATAACACCTGTGGAAGGGAGAGAAACAAGAAGGAATAGACAGAGAGAGAAATTGATCTGATATATAGAGTTTACAAGAGCCTCCACTGAGGAAGGGAGCTCTGGCTGGTCAGAGTTGTCACGTGTTGACTGAAATGGCCAGGCTTTTACATCCATACAGTGATTAGTCATTATACAGGGCCACCCTGGGCAGGGAGTGACCTTGTGCCAGGCTGCTGTCTGCAGCTGATGTAATCCCTAGAGTGGCTGACAGCTGAAAGTTCTCAGCAGGTGGGACAAGTCCTTTCTTGAAGGGCCAAAAGCTTCTTGGGGCACAGATCATTCCCATAGTGTCTATCCCTGTGCTTGACAATCAGTGCTCAGTGCATCAATAGATGCTAAAAGAATTGCTATTTTCTGCTTTGATGTGGTGGCCAGAGGGCATCTGCCCTAACTGGGGTGTTGGTGCTGGTGGCTGCATGGCGCTGGTGGTTGGCCATGGGTGGGCAGCCCAGACTGGAAGCTGTAGGCTCCTTTCCTCTGGTAACCTCGAAGGCTGAGCAGGCCCCATCCCCAGCCCTAGCAGCATGAAGTCCCTCCACTTTCAACAGACAGCAGTATCAGCCATAATTAAAGCTAATTATTCCATGGTGCTCTGCATGTGTGTTGGCCTCCAAAGTACCCTGCAATGAGCGGGGAGGCAGTAGGGCTGTTTTTCTTCATAAAAACTTATGAGGAGCGCTGAGCAGATTAACAGCTTTAATGACAAAAATTACCGCTTACAACACTGACTTCAAATCAAAGAACAATATCCGCAGACAGATATTTTCATGGTTTTCATAACAATTCATTATAGGTGGCACCAAGGGATTACATTTTTATTTCCCCTGTGTCATTTTTCTCAGACTCAGGTTCATTTCTCTTAATGAGGCGGCAGAAGATAAAGGGCAGAGACAGTGTCTCCATGGTGGCTGCTGAGTGAGAGGCATTTAGGGTCACGGAGCCGGCAGAGCAGGACGGGAGGGGGCTGAGGAGAGAGAGTGATGGGAGCAAGAGGCTTCCTGCCATAATGAGCCAAAATTAAGACATAAATTCTCCCACCTTTGTTCCGACAGCTCCGACTCAGGGATTCAGCTTTTTAATGAGGAATGGATCTAAAGTAAAAATTATTAGCTAATTAATTGTACAGAGAACAGAAAAAAAAAAAAACAAAAAACTTGCAAGAAGGATTGGGAATGGGGAGCTGTCCCATCGCAGTCCTCTGGCAGCAGGACTGAAGAGAAAGTTCCCAAGCCTGCACGATGGTGTTGGGGAAGCAGGGGTGGGTGTGTGAGGAGTGGGTTCCTGTTGGCCAGGCAGGGCTCGGTAAGGTGGAATGTGCTAGAAAACCAAAGGGCTCCCTCTGGGAGGAGGCTCCCGTAATGCCTGCTTGCTGCCTTCCTTTGGATGTTCTCAATGTGGTGTTCTGCTTAAGCCAGATAGAGCAGAACAATTTGAAGGGTCTAGTGTGACATTTCTCACAGTGTGGCTTCTGGCCCCTCAGCCACTGGGTCGGTGGCACTCCAATTTAGGTGTTTATAAGAATCACCTGGGAAGCCCAAAAAAGTGCAGCCTCCTGGGACCACCCCTAGAGAATCTGATTCACCAGGTCTGGGTTGGGGTCCAAGGATCTGCATTTAAAACCAACATGCTGGGTGATTTTGCTGCGCACAAAAGATGAAGAGCCAGTGGCCTAGTGCTCAGAATCTAGAACCTGATTCCATTTCATACCCTCCCCAGATTCCTCAGGCACCTTGGGGCTGGGTCCTTCTCTCTTCTGTGTCTGTGTCTTGATTTCTTTGTCAATGCACTAAGAACGATAATACCAGTTGAGAAATTACTCTGAGATGATGCCTCATTTGCTTTCACTGTATGTAAAACCCAAAGGAAATCTTGGAAATCCTGGCACACTCTTTACAATCCATTCAGATCTCTAACAGGTTTATAAATAAGAAAAATGAAAATAGAAAAATATGTTGCCTGTCGTCAGCTTTTCTTTCGAGTTTGCTCTTCAGTTTCTTTGTTACTATTTTTCTTGGTCCTGGTAAGGTAGAGAGTTTTGAAATTTTTATTGTGGGACTCCAGAAATAGAGATAAGGAAATGATTGTGGCAGAAATGTGAGAAAGGCAGATGAGGCTGTAGTGCATTTAGAGTACAGCAGACAACATCCAAGCATCTTGATTAAAATTTGTTATAATGTACATCTCCTCCTATCAATTTCAACAGGTCAAGGAACATTAGCACTGCAGCTATTTGTGAGGGGTGAATGCAACTGCATGTGATTCTCTTTGTGTATTAGGCAATAAAGGATTCTGCACCATGAGGTTCTGATTGCAGCTTGACTATGTGCTGGACATTGCACTATGAGTTGATATTATAGAGATGGATAAGACACATCCCTTGCCAATAAGCAGCTCATGGTCTAGAGGAAAACAGGCAGAGGAATGTATAATTATTGCATCATGTGGCCATATATGCTGGGAACCATGGGGGTAGAGAGGAAGGACACCTCACTCTTGGTGGGAGGCAGAGAGAGGCAATGTGGAAGAGTTGGGAATATGGTGCAGCAATGGAAGGCAAGGAAGGGTGATTGTAATTGATAGGATAGACACTTGGCAAAATAGTCAGAGGGGTGAAGACGACGGCACATCCTCCATCTCTGCTTTCAATAAATGTCTTTTCTCTTTAGGTGTACCCTCACCCCATGGGAACTCAGTGACTTAGATACCCAGGGATTCCTTTTGCTGCTCAGCACCACCAGAACATGCCCTTCTCAAGACTCTCATCTGCAAAGAACATTTCCTAACCTCCAGCACTTAGCTGTGCTATGCTCTAATTCTCATCTTTCTGGCACAATGCTTTGGAACAACTTTAACCCTTGTCTCTCTTCTTTTTTTCTTTTCTCGGCCAGTGACGTTGAACAGTCACTAAGACCTATTGCTTCTATCTTGAAAGTGTCTCTTGATACTTTCCCCTCTTCCTATTTAATTTTCCATCACTCTCCATCAAATTGGTGTCATCTTCCACCTAGATTCTTACTAATGACTTTAAGATAGGCTTTTTGTCTCTAATTTTTTTGCAATTGGTACATTCTCTACATGGCCACATGGAATTTTATTTAAAATAGAAATATGAAGAGTTACTCCTTTTTTTTTTTTTGTCTTTTTATCTTTTTCCGTGTCTGGCAACGGATCGCAACCCTCAGTGTTGCCCCTGTACCGGACCGGGGACCGGCAACGGGATCGCAACCCTCGGTGTTGCTCCCGCGCCTCGCTCAGCCAGTGAGTGGGAACCGGTCTGTATGTGGGATCTGAACCCTCGGGCGGGAGCGCCGCCGCGCTTCCCAAGCGGCGCACTATCCAGTGCGCCACCGGGCCGGCCCCAAGAGTTACTCCTTTTTTACATTTGTTGGATAAATGCAATCACTTCTGTGTGGCCTTAGGAGGCCTGCATATGCTGACCCAACCTTAGAATAAGACTGGAAGCAAGTAGTATCTCCTCCATCATAAGTCCATGTGATGGACGAAGGGAAGTGCATATGGTTTGGTCTAGTCCTTGGTCTTAACAATTCAACACATCAAGTAATGTTTCACTACTTTATTCTTACCATGTCTTCCCTGGTCTCATGATCAAATAATGTGTTGGGCGATGCTGAATATTTACAGTTGTTTTGTAAAGTGTTCGAGTATTTTGAGCCTCCTGTTGAAATTGAATGAGTTTTAAAAACTTAAGGACTCAACTTCATTTTTTACCTATTACAAATTGGAATGATGAATGTTTATTGAATGCTTAGCATGTCCCAGGCATAGTTCTAAATTACTTTTATGATACTAACTCATGAAATTCTCACATTATTCCTATGAGGAAGGTTGTATTTTTATCACCATTTTAAAGATGAGGATTAGAGCCACAGGGAGGTTAAATAACTTGGCTAGGAAGTGGGGACCCTTTGGCTCTAGAAACCACACTCATGGATACTGAGCTAGTAATTAGGTACAAGTGGATAGAGATCTGTCTACTGGAGATATGAGGTAGGGATCCAAATTCTGTCTGGTCTCATCCACTCTTTCCCAATCCCAGTGAGGATCCCCAAAGATATACGATCACAACAAGGCCAGGGAAAAGGACATTTTATTACCAGCTTGGGCTTTAGTCCCTAGTTTAGTGTAGAAACCTCTGGGCCACATGGAGGACATTTATTTTCTTAAACTGATGGAGATTCAGGCCTAGAATCTAAGGTGGCTGAGCAGTCTTCAGTGCCCTCTTCTTTTGACCCTCTGTATCTTACCACTGTATTTTTGAGGAAAGGACAGTCGTGGAACGAATAAGTCAGATAGCAAAAGTAATAAGAAGAAGCATTTGTCTTGCTGCCTAGAGCAGAGTCGATTTAGGCCACCTGGAAATGGGATTATCAGAGAACTTTTATATATAGCACAGTGTATATTCTTTTTATTTAAAAAAACATTAATATGCACATCTAATCTGTCTTTGGTAGTGCAGTAGACTAGAGAACAATGCTGGGTTCATAAGAGGTCTCACATTCTTATAGAAATGAATTCAAGATTCTGTAAGTAGAGAAGCACAGCAAAGGCTTTATGCATGATGTTTATTGAAGCCATTAAAAAGATTTCCTGGAATATTCCAAATATTCATAATTAGATAATGTTTACACAAATTATAGTTTACTCATATAGTGGAATATTTTGTAATCATTAAAATTTTTTTTTACAAATAATTTTTAATGAAGTAAGAATTTTTAATGATGTAATATCAAGTGGAAAAGCTGGATGCAAGATTATTATACAATGTGGCCATAGTTATGTAAAGATAGGCATTAATAGTTATTAAAAAAGAATAAAGATTATCTATATGTGCTTCTCCAGGATATATTGTTAAGTGATAATGCCAGGAGCAGAATAGGGCATATAAAATGATACCATTTTATGCAATATGTGTGTGTGTGTGTATATATATATATATATATATATATATATATATATTTATTTCTGGAAGACCACACAAAAAATTGTTACTCTGGGGAATAAAACTGGGGGTGGTAGTGGTTAGGGTGGAAAAATAATTTTTATTGTACATTTTTTATGCTTTGGATTTTTTACCATGTTCATACATTTTCTTTTCAATAGTAAAGTTTTCTCTTAATAATTATATATATAAGACTATAAATATATAATTTAAGATATGTATCTTGAAGTAAATGTATCAGTTAGCAATAATGGGAGTATGAGTGAGTTGGTGGGCAATTTAACTTTTATTCTTTTCTCTTTTTTTGAGTTTCTAAATGTTCTACAATGAGTATATCTTATTTTTATAATTAAAAAATATTCAACATGATTTAGAACAAGCTGAAAACCTGGAATGGGGGCCAGGGATAGAACGTAAAAGTCTCTGTCCTGTTCTTGTGGCAATATCGAACATCCGATGAGCATCTGCCCAGAGGTTGCCTCCTAGAATGGCCTTTCCCTGAGTACTCGATCCTGAGGGGCCTGCACCCTTTTTAGTTTACTTCACGGCATTTCATAATCTGTTTATTGTTTGGTGAGTTTACTTGTTTAATGTTTGAGTCTCCTTCTGGGCTGTAGCTTCTTATCTAGGACAGTGTCTGCTTGTTCACTGTACTCCAGCACACAGCACAGGGCCTATTGCGTAGCTGGTGCTCAATAAGTATTTGTTGAGTTGGTAAATGAATGAATGGACACTCATCCTCTTCATGACCATTACATTCCAGAGCCCAGTGATAGGAAAAGAAGCATCCACAATGGACTTAACAATGGCTAAGCATAGTCCCAATAGGGCAGCCAGGGAAGCAAGAGGGCAAGGGTGGGCTGCATGAAATCAGTGGGAGGAAGAAAGGGGTGCCTTATACCTAGGACAGCTATGTGCTGCTGACAAGTGGCCATTCTCATTGGTATGATGGCAGGTATCAGCTTGTCAGGTTTAAGGTGAAGGCTCCTCCACTGTTACATGGGCGCATACACTGAAAACTAGGGGAAGAAGTGGTCTACCAACTGTTACTACTAACTCTGAAGAAAACCCATGTTTCCCTTGTAAGGAAGACTGTGATATTAGATGTGGCAAAGCATGAAATGGTAGCAAGGAATTTGGAGGGTGGGGTTCTTCTAGACCTGGCTGGGCTGGGACTGGCTGTGTGTTTTCGTTGTAGTCACTTCACCTCTCTGAGCCTTGTTTTCTTATTTGTAAATGGTGAACATCTGAGGGTCTTTGGAGTGTACCATTGGATGATTGTAAAAAATAGGGAGTTTACAGGGCTTGGCTGGAGAAACCCTTCAGTATGACTTTCAGACACTGTCAACAGGGTCCTAACTTAAGGTATGGCATAAAAGTGGGATGTAAGTCTGGTCACAGATGAAGGGCTAATGTGATGTGATAAAGGGTAATCCCAACAGATTTCCATAGAAAAGCATCAAATTCTTCAGTAACCCCAACCAATGAAATACATGAAATGGATCATGTATGTGCATAGCTGAATTCTATCTAGCTCTGCCATCTACTATCTGGGTGACCTTGGACAAGTTTCTAAATCTCAATTTCCTTTTCTATAAAATAATAATAATAATAATAATAATAGTAATAGTAATAATAATACTATTAAAGGGTTTCTCTAAGGATCAAATAATAGGATGCATGAAAACCACCTAGATGTTCCTAGTCCACAGTACCTGCTCAATAATCACCAGCCTTTATAATTTAATGTAGTATCAGTTGCAGTTACCAAGTGCAGACCATGTGCAAAGGTTGTATTGGTTCTCCACAGCCCTTCAAACAGGGTTTTCTCTAGAAGTACGTTAGAGTTCTTTAAGGCACTGCTATCATGCTGAAGTGCTTCCTACTCTAGAGAAGAGTCCCTTATCCCTGAACGTCCTTTAAAGCCACCATTTCCACCTTCCAAGTGCCTGACCTCCATCACCTCCCTTAGGCCCCACAACAACTCTTATGAGGCCAGTCTTCCTCTCCTCCTGTATGGCTGAGGCCCAGCAAGGTCACCCACCTGAATGAGTGACAGTGTCAGAATGGGAACTCAGGTCTGTCTAACTGCAGAGCCCATGCACTTAACCACTAGGCCATATAGCCTTCTGTGACTGTTAATTGTTCCTTCTCTGAGCTCTATGACCCTGCAGCCAAATGTCACTCTTGTCTCTCCCCTTCTGTCACAGGCGCATGGTCACAGGGGCTAGGAGTCAGTCTTCTGTATTTCCCATGTGTTTTCTGGGCCCACCTTCAATCTGTTCCAGCTTTAGCTGCAAACCGTATGCAGGATCTTCAATTCTGAGTCCAAATGAGAGATGCTTCCAAATGCAAGAAGGTGACCCCAAGTTTAGGCCAGCATGGGCTGTCCACACAGCGTGGGAAAATTATCAGCAGGAGACAAAAAAAAATGTTCTCCCTCAAGAACTGTTTTTGTAGGGCTGCATTTTCCGATGTGTAGAGCACATTTTTTGTTAATCTGCTCTTGGTGGCAGCATCGGGGAGAATGGGGACAGGGCTGTGTTATCTACCCCAAACAATTCATCAAATGAACTCAGGGGATCTGAGATAGTCTCTAACAAAGAAAAGTCAACAGCGCTGCCTTTGTCTTGGGCCACACACACAACCGTTTTTTTGGAAGGTAGAAGAGGTCATCTTGATGTTCTGTGGATGTCAGCAGGCACTGTGTGCTTTCCGTTACCCCGTCCTGGCCCCCAGGGTGACCTGGCAGTCTTCAAGGATGTTTAGGAAGGATGATGGGAACTAAATGGATGTCAAGGGAAGGCAGAACTTGGGCCTTGCAGAGAGTCTTGGGGAAGACTGGAGTGGCTTCTGGGAAAGCACTGAAAGCAGAGACTTTGTTGCCCTCATGGAAGGCCCCCGTCAAGAACATGCTGGCTTTTCCTCTGCTTTGGAACAGGAAAGGTAGTAATAATGATGCCAGCTAATGTTCCCTGAGTGCTTTCAGAGTGCCAGGCATGAGGCTAAAAGCCTACATAAACTACCTCATTTCATCTTCACAGCAATTGTGGGAGGCCTGAATTGGCAACTAAAGTTCAGAGAGGTTAAGTCGCTGGTCCAAGGTCACACAGCTAGAAAAGAGGGAGGCAGGATTTGGCTGTGGGCAATCTGATTCCAGTCCCATACTTTGAGACCCAAAGGAGCCATGACTTGCTCATAATCTCAAAACTAGTTAGGGGGCAGAATTAGGAAAAGAATTTAGGCCTTCTGACTTTATGTTCTTCTGACCATATGATGCTACCTTTTGATGTAAACTGTCATAGACATTACATTTCAAAGGAGCAAAGCAGAAACTCAAGATGGCATTTAGTTCATTCACATTAGTCTCCCAAGTAAGTAGACAGCTTGGTGGTCTTCCTTAAATGGTGTTGAAAAGCAATCAAGGTGATTGTTTTTTGTTAAACTCTCTTAAAATTGTGGTTTTCTTGGAGCATAAAAATCATACTGACCCACTGAAGAATATTTGAAAAGTATAATAAAATAAAATGAAAGATATAATGACCCATAATCCCACCAAGAGCTTGAGCTTTTTAGCGTGCTTTAGCACTAAGACCTTAGCATTTTAGCGTGATTTAAAAGTATAGTTGGTATCATATTATTTTATATCCAACTTGCAATTGTATTAGCAATAAACAAGTTTCAGTTCTAACATCTGACTGAATGATTGGCATTTAGAAGGGTTCTGAGGCTTCCTATGGGTTTTTGGTGTTGTAATTAACTAATGATGATTGCTATTGGTGTATGGTTAAAGATTGCATCAGGAGAAACATTATTTGGCATACTTTCAAGGACTCTATCATGGCTGTATTATGCACTCCATTCAAAAACATTTTGATGTCAGTTTTATTCCCAGGAACAAGGATTTGGGACAAGCTGAGGGTTTACTCTCATATATTGATGAGGTTTTCCTGGTATTCTGGATTAGAGACAGGATTTTTCTTTCTGCCAACACTTCATGTGCCTGAAGGATATGGGTCACTTCTTGATAGGTATGTGGAAGCCCCCATCCCCAGGGACAGAGGGACTGGCTGCAGTGGTGGCTGCTGCCTTCATACACATACACAGGACCCTGCTGTCCTGAGGACTGAGTAGCATGCTTTGCTGGGTTTGTCACCCTGCCCTACCCCATCCCTTGTTTGCCTGGATGCTTGTTTGTCATCTTGCACATGATCTTCTGCATAATCAAGGGCAGAAGTGAATTGCTGTCTGAAGGTGGAGCCCTCTGCTACTATTTACAAGTCTTATTGAATCACTGAACTAGTGATCACTGGAGCCTTAGAGATAGAAGGGGACTTTTAGGTGCATTCCAAAGCCCTTATTTTACAGAAGAGGCAACCAAGTCTCAGGCAGAGGAGGTGACATGGTCAAGTCACCATCTAGTGGTGGAGCCAGGCCTGGGATCTACTCCTCCTGTCCTGTGTTCGGTTCTTCTCTTTCCTTCTTGACTTTTTTTTCTTTTTAAAATTAATTAATTTATTTATTAATATTATTATCTTTTTACATTCTATGATGTTGTTGCAGAGCAGATGGGAGGGAGGCAGAGAGGGGAAAGGGGAAGGAAATGGGATGGAAGAAGGAGGAAGGAGGAGGGGTGGGATTGAGGCCTGTAGCACCCCCCTCATTCCCACAGGAGAGACCAGGGGAGGCTTCCAGCAATGGCTTGGTCATTGTCAGGCTATATGCAAGTGTCAGGGGGGTGTGGCAAAAGCCCTTGAGGGATTTGGTAGACCCCCCCACCACCCCAGCTTGGGAGAGCCTGGGGCACTTCCTGTGGAGGCTCATGGTCGTGGCTGGGCTGGTTGTGGGTGTTGGGCTGGAGTGGCCAAGGCCCTCAGCCCCCTATCGCTCCAGCTCGGGAGCGCCTGGGGTGCTTCCTGTGGCAGCTCAGTGGTCATTGCTGGGGTGGTTGCACATGTTGGTGGGTGTGGCCAAGGCCCTTGGCTCCCACTCTTGGGACTGGTTGTGGGTGTCTGGGAGCATGTTTGAGGCCCCTGGCCCTCCCCCTTTCTGTCTTAGTAGCCCAGGGGACTTCCAATCTTTCTAGGTGTTATAGGTGTTCTCTGGTAAAATGAGACCTTTATTGGTTAATATCAAACTTTGTCTCTGGTTGTGGGTACTTTATTTTTTCTTTCAGTTCTGTTTTGGATTATTTGCTGTTCCCATCACTTAAACTCTGCATTGGAATGAATTTGTTGTCCTTTGCTTGCTTCTAAAATGGGGGAACTTCCTGTGGGGACCAGTACTTGAGCTCTGTAGTTGAGCTAAATTGCTGCTTTGCTGTTGATTCCCTGGGGAAGGCTTTTTGTGCAGCTCAGGGTTCAATGGTTGACTTTATAGGTACTTCCGGATCTTGTGAGTCAGGTGTACCTGGGTTGTGTGTAAACTCTGGTCTGGGCCTGAGTCTTTACCTCACACAGCACCCCCTGCAGTTCTATATTCCTGACCAGTCTCCACTGAGTTGGCCTGTGCTGATTGGGGGGCAGATCAGCTGTCCTTGCTGTGCCCCAGTGTTCTCCCAGTGGGCCCGTCTCCTCCACCACCCATGCTCCAAACAAGGCACAGGCCATGCACTGGTCCCTTGTGATGACTTACCAGCCTCTGAGTGGCTCCTTCTTTCAGTTGTTGTGGCTCCTCCCTCTTATGTGGGTCCACGGGAACCCTATTAGTGGTCTTGCTGTCTTGGGGGCCACCAAGGCCCTCTTCTCCTCTACCACCTCCAAACAACTCTATCTGAAGGGCACAGCTGCGGCTTTTGCCAGTTCCTGCTCCGTGTGCTCACCAGGTCCAGGCTGGACGCGGCTGAGATTTGAAACTGTTGGAGCAGTTCTTTCTTTCTCTCATCATGGTTTCTCCTGCCTTCATGAACTCTGTAGGTCTTTCCTCCTCTTCCCCTGAGCTCTAGCGGTGCCGGCTTGGCTGCCGTTGCTTTTTTATAATTGTAAATTGTCTGGTTTGTGGGAGAGAGTGACGCTGGGGACTGTCTATTCCGCCATCTTGACCAGAAGTCCTGATTTGTTTTTAAACTCTATAGCATTACATTTTTTTTAATAAGGAGAAGACGACATTGATAAATAGATTTAGAATGTTATAGAAATGATGTACTTACAGAGAAAAGCATTGTTGAGTAATTTACATTTTATATCCCGAGTCTTCCAACTATCTATGTCCACTGTTACCAGTTTCTAAACCAAAACTTGGATCATGTAGTCAGACAAAGTTATTTGATTTGTGAATTTATTTTTAATCAAGCTCTTAAAAAGTTTTAAAATAAAATCAAGTTTAGTTATTTTATTTTATTTTTTTTTGTCTTTTGACTTTTTCCGTGTCCGGCAACGGATTGCAACCCTCAGTGTTGCCCCCGTACCGGACCGGGGACCGGCAACGGGATTGCAAGCCTCGGTGTTGCTCCCGCGCCTCGCTCAGCCAGTGAGCGGGAACCGGTCTGCATGTGGGATCCGAACCCTCGGGCGGGAGCGCCGCCGCGCTTCCCAAGCGGCGCACTATCCATTGCGCCACCGGGCCGGCCCTCAAGTTTAGTTATGTAATGACAGCCAACACTTATTGAGTAAACATTATTTTAAAGTTTTTACATGACTTTTCTCTAATTTTTCCACTGTTTGTTAGGTAAGTGTCAGGAATATTCCTATTCTACAGCTGAAAAATCTAAGGCTTAGAGAAGTTAGTGGACTTAACAAAGCCCAAAGCTTATCAAAACACACATCTTTCTGACTCAGAAGTCTGTTTTCTTATTTACTATACTGTGCTACTTCCCAGTTTATGCTGGGAACATTAGATATAATTTGGAAATCAATTGATTTATTGAAAATAATAGAAAAATATTAAATCGGATAGATTTGTTTATAAGTTCATCTATCCCTTGACTGAGGATATTTGATTATTTGTCCTGATTCACTGTAAGCTGGCACCTGGTTGCAGGTCTCCCAAGGTCAAATATAACTATGATTAGGAGTTTTGATGCCACTTATCATAATGGACTAACCCAGGTTGACATTTGAGCTTCAGACTCCATTCAAACCACAGTCTCCATTTAGTGGACAGTGGGCTTTGGAGTTATCTGAAGTCATGGGGGGGGGTCGGAGGGGTGAAAGTGGCAGGGGACAAGGATGACCTATGTTGAAGTGCTGCCTCTGTCTCATCAGGAGCCCTGGGAACTACAGTATTGAAATGTATTCTCCCACTCCTTGAAAGACAGCAGTTCTATCTCATTACCTTCAGGCTGTCTCTATTCAGTGACCCAATGTCTGGGTTATGTCATAACAAGGCCAATTAAAAAGAAAAAGGTGCACTAAGCCAAGACACATTCCCTACCCTCTGAATCAGGTTCATATCCCTCCTAGGATTTGCAAATCCCCTCTTCTTCTGGAGCTCAGAGCTGTTCCTCAGGAGCCAGTCGTGCAGTTTTATGGTCTATACTGACCTCATGATGTCACTCAGTCATCAGTGAAGGGGGTGTGGAGTTAAAGGAGGCCAGCTCCTAGGAAGCAGGCTCAAGGCACAGGGAGAGGGAGGTCTTCTCAGGCAGGCTTTCTCCTTCTTACTCCACTTGGGCAGGGGGCCCTGGCAGCTCTCCACCAGCCATCTCCTTGCATCTGAGCATGAGATCTAGTTGCAAAGTAATCTAAATCTCTGGGGGGAAAGAACACACAAAAAACCAAAAATGCTGAAGCAGTTAGTTAGCCAACAGATTGTTAAAAGCAACACTTAACCAGTGTCTCCTCCCATCTGTATTCCTTTAAGCATTAGATCTCCTGGTGTATATAACACATGGGCCTGAGGCAGAGGATGCTAGGGTATCCCCAGTTCCAGCAATGTGGGAAACTTATTTTGCTTCGGGCCATAGGTATAATTATCAAGGCAGAATTTTTCTTTTTTAAAGATTTCATTAAAAATACTACTAATGATAAAACAAACAAAAACAAACAAACAAATAAACCTACATGGGGTCCATTTTTCCTGGAGAGTTTGGAATTCTAGAGGGTTAGGAAAGACATATTTGTCTTGGCCAGAAGCACTGTATTAGTCTGTTTCTGTTGCTTATAACAGAATATATGGAATTCGGTGATTTATAAAGAAAACAAAATTTATTGCGTACAGTTTCAGAGGCTAGGAAGTCCAAAGTCCAGGGAGCACATCTGATGAGGGTCTTGGTGGTGATGACAGTGACAGCAGGGTATCCCATTGTGAAAATGGCGGAGCAGAGAGAGCAAGAGAGAGAAAAACAGACTTTCCCTTTCTTTTAAAGCCCTCAGAACCACGCCCCTGACCATAATTTTTAATCCATTCACTACCGCACACTCCTACAATCCAATCACCTCTTCAAGGCCCCACCTTTCAATTACCATTAAAGATTTCTCACCTTCTTAACAGTCACAGTGGGAGCCACGTTACCAATATGTCAAACTTGGGGGGCACAATTCAAGCTTCAGTGACTTTTGGGGGGACATAATTTGATCCATTAAAGCACCATCAGAAAAATGATTGCCTATGGAAAGAACCCTGGGTTGGGAGTCTGAATACCTGAGTTGTCAACCTTGGCTCAGCCATCAGTTTGTGGGGGACCTTAGGTAGATCTTTTATTTCCTGTTGTTCCAGTTTATGCCTCTACATGTAGGATTTGGGTTAGCTAACTCTTTGAGTTCCCTGTAACTTTAAGATACCAAGCATTGATTTCCTTAGTTTCCTTATAATGTAATTAAATAACCTTTTCAAATTCTCAAGACTGATGGAAAATGCTTTTTGAAAATATGTATTTATAAAGCCCCTACTCATGGAATCATTGTAAACTGGATTGAAAAGGATCCAAGGGTTATGAGGAACCACTTTTGCAGATACACATCAACACAGAGACCTGGAGACTGAAAAGAATTAGGGTTAGGGTGAGAGTAAAAATAAATCATAAAGCAGGCTGGGGATAGGTGCTAATAAATGGACCTTTTCCAACCACCTTCATCTTCATGATATTTACATCTATGAACAGTTGTTCTTTTTTTAATTTTATAAATGGAAACTGACCAAAGTTTGCTTAACACAAAGTTTGTGTAAAATATTTTGTAACCATGAAAAATTATCCCCCAAACAACAACTACAAAGCCACATGTGATATAGACAGAGAGGGACTGACCAAAGTTTGCTTAACACAAAGTTTGTGTAAAATATTTTGTAACCATGAAAAATTATACCCCAAACAACAACTACAAAGCCACATGTGATATAGACAGAGAGGGGAGTGCTTTTGGTGAGTGCTGTGCTTAACCCGCAAACACATTTAAAAGTCTTCAAGCTAGAAAACCAAACCAAATCAAACGAAACCAACATAACCAAATAAAAACAACAAAAAAAGGCACTTTAACTCTCCCTCCCCTCCAAACCACGGCTCTATTTCTCCTTTGTTTGCTGATGCTCTTTGGAAGAAAAGACATTAATTGGTCCCTTTCTTTCAGTCTTGCCTCACTTCACCCAGAGTCTTAGCTCTGCCCCCGGATGTCCCTGGCTTCTGTCACCACTGGACCATTTCAGTGCACTAGCTGGGTGTCTCTGGTTCTCAGTTAGCTTCTCCTGCTTGCCCTCTCTAAAGATCTCAGCATTATTGACAAAATTGCCCCTGTAAGCCCCTTCCCCTTGGACAACTTTCAAGGCCTCTTTAAAAAAAAATTACTAAAAACATTGTCTTGGTGATTGTACAAATTTTAGAAACTGAAAGACAAACAAAAAGAAATGCAGAAATGACCCTTAAGTCGATGAGCCAGAGGGAGGTGTTGTGAAAATGTTAGTGTCTGTCCTTGCAGCTGTGGGTGCAGAGAACAGAGAGAGGAGGAAACAGGGCAGGGGGTTGGAGAGAGCACCTGACATGCAGGGCCTCGCAGACCATGCTTGGGACTGGACTTGATCCCGAGGGCAACGAGACGAGGATGAGCAATTTTAGTAGGGTCAAGGGAAGGTCATATGAGTGTGTGAGAAAGATTACCTAAAGCCATGGCAGGAAACAGTTTGTGCTCATTCTCACTGCCTCACTGTCATCATTTCCTGCTTCTGGAATATTCCAGACTTTCTGACAACATTTTCCTTCTCAAAAGCAATGTGTCTCATGTTCCTTTATATCTGAGAGGATACTTCAAAAAGTTCATGGAAAGATTTGTTTAATCTTTCAGTTCCATTTCTTCATGACCTTTTGTCAGTACCCTCATATATCCTGAACATTCAATACAAGAACTGAAACTAGGATCATCCAAACCCTACCCTTTGATCAAACAGGTCCAAATGCCCAACTATTCAATGCCCTCTTGATGTCCCTCTCTCCCAGAGTTTCACTTGGGTCATGGGGCCATGTTTTACCAGCTGCTTCATGGGGTATGACCCATGGTTGCACTGGATCAGGGAGGTCTTGTGCAGCTGAACACGTATCTTTCATATTTGCTTCCCCGTCAGTGTTGCTCTTATTACTCCTGCAGGACCCCGGCAGACTTGATAAATTCATTAACACTGAAATGTAAATAAAACTGACCCTCACAGGGTAATAGCTTTTTAAAAACTTCAAACCTACACAAAAGAGAGAGCATAGTATATGGAACCCTGCTCTGCCACCAGCCAACCTCTGCAGTAATCAACTCGAGGCAATCCTGATTTTCTTGCACACCCACTCACTCTATCCTACCCCAGACATCTTATATGGGCAATTGCATTGTAATAGACAAAATACATTAACCCCAAAGAATTCATCTTTCGTGGGGAAGAACCAGCATTTTTAACAGATAGATAGGAATGGACAATTTCCTTAGGTGCCCTTTTAAACGATCATGTAGCCTATAAGGAAATTCAGTTCTTGCATTGAATGTCTGAGGTCTATATAGAGATACATGAGGTACATACTGTTTTTGGAAAGGGAAACGTTGTCATAAAGTCTAGCACAATTTTCTGGTGGATTTGAAATAATAGCATGTTAAATGGAGATCAAGCTATCTTTTTGAGGAGAGGTGCTGGCAAAGGAGAGTGTGCCAAATGGTAAGACCTTTTACCCTGAGAGATATGGATGCCAGGGCATGTGCTGGAGAAGTTAGCTTGCTGAAGGACCAGGAACCACAGAGCTCAGGAGGATGCTGGAAAGCAGTGCTCAAAAAGAGGAGATCTTTGTTTTTTTTCTTTATGCAACATAATTAAATGTTGATAGTACCATGTAGCACAGTTTTATGAAGCAATAATCCAGTTCCTAAATGGGTAAACTATAAACCCGATGGCCAAGTCATTTTGTCCCAATGAGGTGCCCGGTTATTGCAGGGGAAGCAGGGGATGGCCCTGTTGTGATTAGTTTTGCTGTAAGTACTTAAATAGGTCTAAGACACTCGGTGTGGATTCTTACCCTGAGTAGGGAACTTGGAGCATTGAATCTAGGAGGAAGATGAAGGCAAGTGGGAGTGGGCTGGGGGATGTGTCTGGAGAGAGCTCAAGAAGGGTGAGACCTGGAATCACCCAGTAGAGTGGGTGAATTCAGTCCAGTTATCATTTAAGAAAAAGTCAGACCACAATTCCTTACACTTCCTTGCTTGGAAAGCAAGTAACCAGTTTCTAAGTAAAGTGAGGAAGAGAAAGGACAGGAACTATTAATTTTGGGGCTCCACGGTATGTGCCAGTAGTTTTACAGATCTTATGTAATCCTCATCACAACCCTATGAAGTAAGGATTATCCTCTGTATTCTATAACTAAGGAAAATGAGGCTCAGAGAGCTTGTCATTTGCCCAGGAACACGGGGCTCATGTGCTGAAGCCAAGATCAAACCTGCTCCTTTGATCATTCTAGTTTTCTTCATCGGGGGGGTTCAAGGAAGAGCCTCCACTGAAATCTGATGTGGTACTGGATGGAGGCTCTCCAGGGTCCACTTAGTGGTTGTTAATTACAAAATGTTCTTATATTCCTCTGGGCAGTGAAGAAAGAATGCTGAACACATTTTTTTCAAATGGGATCTTTGGAGCCAGGAAGGCAGCCTTCCATTCCTCATAGGACAAGATCTGCCCTATTGCCTGAGCATTTAATTTTCTCATGCAAAGCACTCATTTTAGTCTGCCAAGCACCCAGCATATTGCCAGGCACATGATGAGACATCAATATATATTGTGCAGTAATACACAAATGAATGAAAACATTATCTATACGTATATCTCCACACTTAGAGAAAGCAGTATTCTATTATATTGCCATATCCTTTCGGGTCAGGTTCACAGTTATTTTTCCTTTTTTCCATACTCCCTAGAGTATTTATTGTCCATGTCATTTATGTCAAGAATTTATATACTGTAGTTTTTGTTCTTTGTTTGATATACGAGCATCTTGCCCTCCTTTTAGAGTAAAGCAGCTTAAGGACATGGGCTGTGTCTTAATAGTCTTGTGTCCCCCAGAGCACCCACAATAGAATTCCATTAGAAGGTGCCCAGTGAATGTCAGTTGAACTGAAGAGTCTAAATGAATTTGAGGAGGCAGAAGGTATAGTGGATAAGAGCACAGGCTTCAGAGAGAAACAAAACTGGCTCTGCCACTTGCTAGCCTTGAAAAAGTTATTCTGTCTCTGAATGTCACCCTCCTCGTCTGTACCATGTGAACACAATGGTGGCTGCCTTGCAGGTTGGTGTAAAGGTTAAATGAGGCAGAGCACAGCAGGTACTAAGAACGGCACGTGGCATATGGTCAGTGCTCTGATAAGTGGTAGAAAAAAGAAACAGGGGAATGCGGACAGCAAGGGAGCTGACCTCAATTTTCTGACAACAGAAAGGGGTGTAGCTAGAGAGGAGAGGATGTGGGGAATCACTTAGCTAGATCCAACAGTGATAACCACCGGAAGTGTGGATCACTTGCAAAAGCCAGCTGGTCTTAGAAGTTACAGCCATTGTTATTTACTCTCTTCCCATGACTTTGAGATGCTGTTGGACACCTCTGTCTTCTGTTCCTCATTTGGGGACAGCAGGCTAGACCCACACCTGGTGCATCTCTGCTGTTCTCAAGTCACTGAGAAACTACAAGTAATTCTTCACAGTGATTAAGGAATTCCATCTAAGAACACCTTCCACCCCTAAAGCAAGAAGAGCACAGTGTAGTGAAAAAAAGGGGGAGGAGGGAGGACTAATCTTTATTATGTGCCTCCCATACACTAAGCATTTACTGAGACTGTACTACACTGCATTTTGTGAACAAAAATGGGACATTCTAGTGGGAGAAGCAGGCAATAAAGCCATAAATATTATATTTAATGTTAGGTAGATAAGTGCTACGAAGAAGAAAATAGAGTAGGGTAAGGAAATAGCAAGTGATAATGTGGCCAGGGGAGGCCTCTTCAATAGGGTGACATTTGAGCAGAGAATTGAAGTCCTGACAGTGTGAGTCACAGCAGTATCTAGAGAAGGAGACATTCCAGACAGAAGAGATGGCAAATCCCCTGAGGTGCTCAGCATGGCTGTTGCGATTAAGGAACTGCAAGAAGGCGAATCTCATCGAACTGGCATTATAGGGGAAAAGAGTGACAGAAGATGGGATGGAGAGTGTCCAGGAGCCAGATCATATGAGACGTCATAGCCAATATCGTCCTTAGACCCAGGCAAGACCTGGATTCCAATCTCAGAAAGCATAAATTTATTAACAAATGCATGGGCCTCTATTTCTTGTGATTCAGCACTCTGTGTTAACACAGAGCAGCCCATAACACTAAACATCTGCTCCTGTGACTAACACTGTTCAGGCCCCAGAGGTACACTTCTCCCGTCTCTCAATCTGGGTCCTCAAAAGAACAGGCAGGCCACTGCATCCCAGTGCTGTGAAGGTTTGGTTGAGGGCTGCACGGCTGCTGACCTTGGAAAAGACACTGCTGTAGAGCATGGGAAAGATTTGAGTGGATGAAGTATTAGGTAAAAGGAAAGACAAATTCATTTGATAAGTTCTTCCTCTCAGGTATCTCAGATATCAAAAAAGTTTTACATAATGAAGTGTCATTTTCCAGTAGTGCCAACAATCCATTTTCATCTTCTGAAATGTGATTCTGAAGGTACTCATGAATTCAGTAGCACGTGGTGGCTGAGGAACATTTTGCAATAGTAAAAAATTCACATAACTCTTAAATTTGTATGTATATTTTTGTATATATCTAGTGGCAAACAGGGTGAAGTGTGGAACTGAGGGTTTACATTGGCAACTAGAGGACCTTTCAAGCTAGAATTATAAATAGTTTCATTTTTGTAAAAGTATTTAATAAGATTCAATTAATCTTTTAAAAAGATGTATTTAAAAGTATTTAAAAAGTAAATACATTTCAACTTTATTTAAATAATTTAACTTAGAATACTGGCATTTGTTAATATAATTAACCTTTTATCTTTTAACTTTAATAGATAATTTGAATATTTTAAAACAAAAGTAACATTTTTGCAAATAGGAAAATTGATTTTGTGTTTTGATTTTGTACAGTGATATTAGTTAAAATTTTTGATGAAAATTTATTCAAATATTGTGTACTTTGAATAAATTTATCTTTTAATATTTGAGGTCATTACTGTCAAAAGAACACAAATTATGTGAAAATCTTGATTATAATAACATAATTATTAATTTAGCTAAAATTAGGCCAAACAAATTTTACAGAATGAGTGCATAATAATTAATGAGTTATCTACATATTTACTTTATCATCCATTCAAACATTGCTGGCCCATCAACCAAAACACCCAAACATGCATAATAATAATTATTAAATTGAATAGTCTTTGATATTTTGCCAACTTTCAGGCATTTAAAACAATAGATTTATACATTTCATTATATAAAAGCCACAGATTTACCCATATTTTTAGATTTCACCATTTTATGCATTTGTCAAGTTGATAAACAGAAAATATTTTAAAAACAGTTATCTCAGTTGAAAACTTAAAAAAAAATTAGAATACAGTACATGACCTTAATGCGAACTCTTGCTCTGGACCCTACCAATGTTAGCAGAGGCCAACCTGTAGGTTGCAGTTAAAACTGGGCTTTACTCTGTGTGTGATGCACCGTTGTTGGAGGGTTTTGACAGGGAAGAGATATGGCCCGATTCGTGTTCTAAAAATGATTGCTGTGGCTGTTGATGGAGAACAGATGAGACTGAGGGTCAAGGTCAGCAGGCTATGCCAGTGGTCCAGGCACATTGGAGAATAGAGTGATAAAGATAAAAATTGTGAGGAGTATGGATCTATTTTTTGAAGGCAGGGTCAAGAAGATTTGCTTATGGATTGGTGTGGAATGTAAGAGAGAAGATTCAAAAATGACTCCAAGGTCTGAGTAACTGGCAAGTGATGGTGCTATTTACTCCTTAGCTGTTAGTATTGTTGTGAGTATTATTTAACTGAAATGACACTTGTAAAATATCTACTACAGTGCCCAGTACATAATAGATGCTCAATAAATAGTAGTTGTGAATAATTTATTATCTTCTCATTTGCTCATCTCTAAAGCCAGGCAAGATGCTGATGTTATGATTTTTTTTTTTTCATAAAAGGAAATTGGCCAAGAAGTCAAATGGCTTGGTCAAGGTCATACAGCTAATAAACTGTAAGAGCCAGCTTAGAATTAGAGATTCCTAATGAGGAGAGCATGCAGAAGACCTTTGAGGTAAGCTAAACTAGGGCAGGAGTTGGTGTGTGCCATGTGTGGTTTGGGAACCTGAAATTTAAACTTTGGTATCTGTAGGTGTGTTTTTATAAGAGGAACAGGCAAAAATGCCTCTTCATGGAGGCAGAGGTCAGGATTCTGAGTCCCTGGAGGACTGAGTCAGTGATGAAGCTAAGTCATCAGGATACTGGAAGCCTTTTGATCAGAACCAGCTCAGAAAACTGCTTTGTCCTTTCTGCGCCTGTTAGTTTCAATGAGTTACAGTCAGAGCATTTAACAGCAGCAGCACCGAATGTCTATTGAGTGTTATATTCCAGGCATCATTCTAGGCCGTTTATGTGTATTATTTTTCCTTTAGTCCTCACAACAGCCCCTTGATGTAAGTAATATAGTTATCCCTAGTTCACAAATCAGGAAATTGAGGCACACTCTGGTTAAGTAACTTGCCTAAAGTTACACACTAATAAGTGGAGCCAGGGTTTGAACCCAAGAGTCAGAACTTATCCACCTTCAAGTTAAAGCATTTTATTGTACCGACACTAAACTGAAGCTCAGAGAGGTCAAGCACCTTGCCTAGGATCACAGAGCTAGACGATGGCAGAATTCAGAAACTTCAAACTCCATCCCAGATCCTAGACTAAAAGGATCTTTTGCTTGCTTGTTGGAGGGTTTGGCCTTTTTAGGCAATGGACCCCAGATCTGGGCATGGTGCCTGATTTTGGCTTGGTGGTTTTGAAATTATGGCTTCTTTTATCTTTTTCAATCTTGTTTTATGAACCTGGTTGGGGAAACTTGTTTGCAGTTCTCTGCTTGGTTTCCCTGTGCAATCAACAGCAGACTCCTGCAAACAAGTCAGTTCTAAAAGTTCTCTTTTAGATACTAGAATCCAAGGAATTTTGGAGTTAGGGCTCCCCTCCCCCTTTCCTCCTACTTACTACACAACTATAAGGGAAACGTATTACCAGCATAAAGGAAATAGAGTAAGTGCACTTCTAATTTGTTTTTCTTCACAATTCACTCCCGGTATGAAAGACTCACAGCTCGGCCGTGACCCTATAGGCTTAGAAAGGCCATTTCAACTTCTTTAATGATGAGAGAAACAGGCCTTAGAAAGAGTAGGGGTTGGCTGGGAAGGAATAGAGAAGACAGACCTTCAATGGATATGGTTTCTAACCTGCAATGAATTTACATATTCCCTGCCTTCGTTTCTTAACATGCAAAGGTCTTCTTGCAAAGGCCAATGAGTTATTTCCTCAATAACTATTTCCTAAATAATCCATTGGTTATTTAGAAGAAAAACAGCATTTGCTTCCCCAACACCACCCTACCCCAAACTACTATAATTTCTTACTGGGCCCTCTTGCCATTTTTTGCTTCAATGGTGGTGAGACCCAAGAAGCTAATATTTGGTATGGACTCTTCATCCCTCTAAAATATTTTCATTTAGTTTTAGATTTCTGGAGCACCAGAAATCAAAAAGAATTACAAGTAAAAGATCCATGTTTCAGATGGGAGAATAATCTGCCTTAACCAGAGTTTCTGGGAGATAAGGGGAAAACTGCCTTTTAGCCTCTTACAATGTCCAGGAAAAAGTTCAGCCTTGTCGCTTTGTTCTCAATGAGCCAGGTTGAGATGATATCGTGTCGTGTCTTGTCTAGGTCAATGGCAGGCCTTGTCCAATTAGAGATTTAATTCTAAATAAAAATGCCAGAGCTTCACATTTGCTTTCAAAAGCCCTAGTGAATGTGATTACATTCTGGGGACATAAGATGGGGCTAAACCTCTCCAAAGCTGCTGTTCGAGGTGTCTAAACTCACTAGCTAAGATCACAGCAGGGACCACAGACGTCACACCTGGAATCTGGAATGAGCACTATAAAATTGGCAAGGCTGAAAAGGCATTAGTAAACATTATTAAGAATTCCTTGCAGGCAATTAGACTCCAACAATATCTTTGGAGAGGGCATTTTTTTTCTTTCTTTTTTTTTTTTTTTGCATCTTTATTTCTATCTTGCTAATGAGAGAGTAATGAGCCACATACTTGTTACCTAGAAGGAATATCTCAGCAAAGCTCTAGTGAACTTAAAAACAGTATTTACAAACTGATTATTGTTCACATTCATTATAAATTTTAAATTAGAAGGAATTGTAATAAAGAGAGCCAGGAATCGGGCTGTTTCTCACTCGGAGGTCTCTTAAATAGTGAAATACTAAGATTTCTGCCACTGACAAGTTGGCAATGGGAGGGGATAGGCTGGGGTCGTGTGAGAGGATGTGTCTCACAGCTGTGGGTTTGTTTCTTCCCCTTGTTTGTTTTATAAAACATAACGGTCTTATCCGCACTTAAAGCAGTGATATCTGATATGCAGGGACAAAAGACTGGTTTTCTATTGAAAGCTTATCAGGCCTCTTGCACACTCTTTATATCACTCCATCCCCTCCTCTTTCTACTTATTCATTTCCTTCATGAGCTCTTCTCCAAAAGAGGGGAGCATTTGTTTAGTAAGACCAGGCTCTTGACTTGGGCTGAGACTCTTCCCCTCCCTGCCTCTAGGACTCAGGTTTCCCACTGACCTGCAGGGACAGAGATGCGGCCCCTTCACAGAAGCTCCCTCTTGATGCAAGTGCCATTGAGAAGGGCTAGGAAAAGATGTGCTTGATTTCCTTTCTCTCTTCTCTGCCCTTAAATTTCTCATAAATATTTTTTTCCTTTGGCTGTGACAGAAAAGTTGAAGTGAGGGTCTGTCATCCATTACCATCTTGCCCTACTCCTTGGCCTGATTTATATATTTTTGTCATTTTTGTTTTGGTTTGGTTTAGCACCTGGGTGTTCTTATCTACCTGTGGGGGCTGGTTTGTTTTGTCCTGGTCATTTGAGTCTCTCACTTTTGGGACAGACAGATATATGACTGTAGCAACGTAGAGATGCGTGGGTCATAGGTAGGGTGGTTACCTGTTCCAGTTTGCCCTAGGGGCTCCTAGTTTACCAGGTTTAATTATTACTAGTGCACCTTTCCATTCTCACATGTGGTCTGGTTTGGATGATAAATTGTGAGCTTCCTAGTCCAGTGGTCTCAATGTGGGGACTCCAAACCAGGAGCATCAGCGTCACCTGGGAATTTGCTAGCCTTGGGCTTTGTCCCAGACCTTCTAAATCAGAAACTCTAGGGGTGGGTCCCAACCATTTGGGTTTTAACAAGCTCTCCAAGTGATCTGATGTATGCTGGAGTCTGAAAACCACTGACCTAGCCAGGCTTGGTGAAATAATTTACCTGCATTATTTCATTTGGTACTCATGACGACTAGGGAAACTGAGGCTTAGAGAGGTTAAAAAAATCTATGAAGCAGGAGTTTTAATCTAGGATGTCAGACTTCAGAACACCTGCTTAAGTGTTAGTCAAATGGAAGCAAACCATCTTAAATGCAAATGCTGTATGTCATTTCTGTCACATGAGTAGATTTATTAAAATACTTTCCACTTCTAAGGGAATGTACTGTTGGGCAGGAGTACGGAAAGAGGCACACAGATCTAGAACAGGAAACACTGGGCTCTAAATATTGGGTTCTATATCCAGGAAGCAGATGAGCCCTGTTGAATAAAAAAAAAGCAAAACAAAAAACAAAACCTGCAGCGAGACGAGACTTCTTTATGCTGAAGATCCACCTGCATTCAGTCCCCATCTTCGAATATACTAAGGTGTCCTCCCATTCTGTCATCTCTGAGAGTGGCTGTGTGTGAACGTACATGGAATTGGTGACTGGGGAATAGTACTTTTGCAGGATGTTAAACCAAGTCACCAAGTGGCACAAAGAGTAGACACAGGCTGCTCTGCGTGTAGTTCTCCAGTGGGACTATGCTTGACCTGGGAGTCAGGAATCTGTTGGAGATAAAGACACATGTAAGATCTGATTTAAATCTTGGCTTGGCCTCAGCATGTGTGATCTTGGGCACATTCTTAACTGCAAAAAGGAGATAACATTTCTAGACATCTCAGAGATCTCGTGAGGATTAAATAAGATAATGTGTGTAAGTGGCTTAGCCCAGTGAGTAAGATCTGATTTAAATCTTGGCTTGGCCTCAGCATGTGTGATCTTGGGCACATTCTTAACCGCAAAAAGGAGATAACATTTCTAGACATCTCAGAGATCTCGTGAGGATTAAATAAGATAATGTGTGTAAGTGGCTTAGCCCAGTGACAGGAACATAGTAAATGCTCAAATAGGTGGCTGTTTTCCTTGGACCCAATAGAAATTTTTTGTTGATGATGTAGGGATATGATAGGAAAGCCTATTTCAGGCTTTAAAGGAGTACATATAGGACCAATTTGAAGGGCAGTGGAAATCACTGGAAGAGTCCCAGGATGCTGGGGAAGAGGATGTTTCAGGAAGAATTTCTATTAGCAGGGCAGCACCATCACTCCTGGGTCCAGCACAGAAGTGGCCTCAGATCATTTCCAACTTTTAAAGCAACTAGGACTGGAGCTTCAAGGCATGCTGTGGATGTAGGAAGGCTAGCCTAGGAGGTGGACATTATTCTATTTAGGGAGTCTGAGTTTCAGATGAATGCATCCAGGAAAAAGTTAACGTAAAAGTCAAAAACCATACAGAAGCAGAAATAAATGTAACACACACACACTAAAATAAGACTTCCATTTATAGGGTTCATTATGGTTTATGAAGTACTTTTATAATTCATTACCATTCTGTGGAGCAGGACAAGCCATGAGTCATCAGCTGGCAGGCTGAAGAGGAAGCCATGGCTTTTAGGAACTAGGAGATCCATAGGACAAAGGGCAAGTAAGGACCAGCCTTGAAATACCAGCATCAAAAAGGTTAATTTTTATCAAATTATTATTTTTGCTGAATCTCGGTTTTCTCATCTGCTAAATGGGAACAATTATGGTGTCTACCTCAACAGGTTGTTATTAGAACAATGACAATCATTACGATTGAATGACATAATGAATGCCTAATATTTGATGCTAAATAAGTATGTACATAGTTGTGAGCTGCTCCATGACGAGGAATGTCTGGGACACTCAATGTGGAAAGGCACCTCGAAACAGATTCTGCAAACGATGAAGAGACGGGAAAGTGGGGAAGGGAGGAGAACAAAAGAGAATGTCCTATTTGGTATTTTTGGCTTAATTTTTGAGTTATCAAAACTAGAAGCAGGACTCCTGGTCCAGCATTCTTTTTCCTATATTAGACCTACTCTCCAATTGCTGGGCCCAAGTATGAGACCTCTCCCCACAGACTGTGCCTGGCACAGCAAACATCCATCTGGCTTCTACTTGATGTCAGTGAATTCCTAATTCAAGACACTATGTTCTTTGGTGTGAGATCCCAGGAGCCTGCAAAGGATTAAGCTGAAACATCCTGTCCCTCTGGTTCAGAGAGAAGGAGATCTTTCTGGACATTTCTAAAGAAGTTGGCAGTAATTGTGGGAAATACTGCTGAATGGCTAAAGCTTTGGCGTGGTCTAGAAGTTCCCTCTGGAAAGTTTCTTTGGGGAATAAAAGCTTGTTCATAATTCTAGGTCTTACCAGGTTTCTGGTAAGGTATCTCTATGTCTTAGTTAAGGGACAACACTCATTAGCAGTGTTCTCAGCAACTTCTGATTGTGATCATTATCAGAAGTACCAGTTTGCTTCTGGCTTCTGTTGCTAACCTATATGGACTTTCCAACCTCCCCGATCCTTTGATATCTTCCAACCCCTTTCAATTTAGTAGATTTCTAGATCTCATCAACCTCGTCTTCTCATAACTCATTGTTATCTAGGCTTATGCTCTAACACTGGGACCCTTAATTTTCAGGAGTGAGTCTTCTTGAGGCATGAACTAATTGTTGAATTTTGAATAAGTGAAGGAAACAAGCACTTGGTTGGCCAGTTTTGACAATAGGGTCTGACAATTGGGGCTTGACTGGCCCCAACTGGCTATCAATTGGCATGTAAGGAAAGAAAATATGGTGAAAACTTCTTTTTCTTGCACATTTCTGGGCTCCTTCCCACAATCACCGAACTATAGCACTCTCTTCAAAGGGGCTAGTTTCCTTTGTGAAGAAAGCAAGGTAATCAATCAAGATTTGGAAAACTCCAGTCAATCTGGATAATCAATTGTTTTCACTGTTTGTAGAATAGGAGCTAAAGAATTTTCATGTCCATGACTCCCACATCACTAGATGCTGTCATGAGGGGGCGGGGAAGGAACGTGATCTTTTGGCATCCAAACCACTGTTTTTTTTTGTTTTTTGTGCTGTCATGAGGGGGCGGGGAAGGAACGTGATCTTTTGGCATCCAAACCACTGTTTTTTTTTGTTTTTTGTTTTTTTTCCCCAAATTGTAAGATCCAACCTTTGTCTGTGTCCAGGAACCTGTTAATACATAGGTAGAGATAATGTTGTCAGTCACTGATTCTTACCTCATTCCCTAGTGCCTTATATTTAAAAAAATCCCAAATGTATGGTCGCCATAAGGAGATGTCTAATTTGAGAAATCTCTTGATTTTGACACACCCTTTGCACCCCCACTGCCTCTTGGAAACATTCAGGCCTTCATAGAGGGTGAAGTCTCTTACAATGCAAAGTCAGCCAGTTCTATTCTGGTCACCATCTCTTGACAGAGGTTGGCCCCAAACCCCAGTGTGGCCTTCCCACCTGTTCCCTGGTTTTCCTACTCTGTTTGCAGTCCTCATAAAGACGGTGAGCAATTAGGCTGTTCAGTTGTGGCACATGGTAGTGTAAAATTATGGAATTTAGGATTTTAATGAGTTCAGGTGCCATACAAAAGAACTCCCCCCACTCCTACCGCCACCCCTTGTCCATAAAATTATATGACTTTAGAATTGGGGCTTTATGCAGCCTGGACTAAACCATTTTATTTAAAGAAAAAAATCTACCAGGAGGGAAAAAAAAGAACCAACACAATTATATGCAGATTTGTTCATAAATCAGGAGCTTGCAGCAGCTGTGTGGCACATGTTGGTGATCCCGAGTTTGTTGCTGGAACTTGAAAGATAAACACGAACCTGTTTCCACAGAGGAAAATCTGTTCACAGCGAGGAGCTGACCCTGTTCTTTAAACAAGGCTCATGATATGGCAGCCTGCCGGGTCCTGCTCCGTGTTGCTGTTTGGTGGCGAGGGTCACGTAAAGAGGAGAACCAAAGAATGAGAAGCGATTAACCTAGGGTGCACAGGAGTCAGCAGCAGACCCCAAAGAGTGGACAGAACTTGACTTTTCTACCCAACATTCTAGGGCCCAATTAACTAGGTCACTCGAGCAGGCAGATTTTTCATGTATACTTTCAGAGTGAAAAGATCTTTTGCCCTGGAGCTAAATAATGTAGAAAAAAAATGTATGCAATTTATAATGAAAGAATAGTCTTGAGACTTATGTCCTTCTTTGTATATGCACATGTCCCCAGAGCTCCTGCCAAACCCTGTGCTTGCCCTAGGTGTGTGGAGAAGGGAAGGACAGAGGGGATCCATCCATTTCAGGGTTCACTGCAAGGCCGATTGCTTTTACTCTGGCCTAGTGTAAGGTCCAGCTGTTTCCTTGGTCAAGGTGTTCCACAGTGGATGGAATGTAGTGCAATATATTTCTCAGCTGGCTTTGTGTGAGAATGGGTACCCTGGGACGACCTGCCACTGTCTGCTTCCAACAGAAGGAGGGTCCCTGAAGGTACTGATTAGGGTTGTTTTGTGGCAATATAGTGGAGGTTGATACTTCTGTGGGATCCATTAATTAACCAAGACCCATGGTAATATAAACTGCCAGAAGGAGACATGGCTAACCTTCTTCCTTCTTTTACTAAATAAGAGAGAGTTTTGGAGAGAGTCTGATTGTCTTTTTTTCCTCTCTGTTTTCTCCCTAGAACTGAATCCATTTCAGTGCTCCATTGAGAAGAGTTGATAGTAAGGAGGGGCTCATTAGTGAATCTCAGCTTACATGCATGAGATGGTTCTGTGCTGTTCAAGAACTTTACCCAAACCCAGTTCTCAGCATCAGGTGCTGGATAAGTGAAAAGGTCTCTTTCTGGAGATGATTTATCCTGGAAAAATGTTAGTGATCCCAGAGGCACGACTTTTCAACCTTTCAGATGACTACTGTTCAATCTGTCACCCATAAGAGTCTAAATGAAAACTCATATACTCAAGACATGCACACGTGCACACACACATGCACACACGTGATGCATCATGATTAATAAATGAATGCAGCTATTTGTTATTTATTATTTAAGCCTTCAATACTGGCTGGCCTGAATGATACATGAAATATAGGCAAGTAATTTATTTATTAGGGAAAATAATGATTTTTCCCCTCCACAGCATAACCCCCTCTGACCTAAAAGAGCAAGAGCTTTATCAAATACAAATATGATAGCTTGTAATTTTAGAGTCTTCCAGAGCATTGTAACTGACAACCTTTTTAACATAAGTACATTGAACAAATAATTTATAGACATATTCTGGGAATATTTTAGGATGTTTTATTACTACTTCTGAAAGCTATGGCATGTTATCGATTTTGGTATATTAATATAACCTAAAAGGGAGGGCACATGCTCCGCTCCTAATCCACATCAGCTTTGATGGCAAACAATATATTTTACTGAAGGGAACCTTGAACCAAAGCAGCAGAGGTTAACAATTACACCTCATAGCCAAAAGTTTAAGATAATGGATTTCTCTCATTACAGAACTCCCAGTTTGAGGACTGAAACAAGTTTTTCCTACTTGGAGTTTCATCCAAATCTCACAAGCACCATTTATCAGCTTGAGCTTCCCTTTCCTTAAGGCCATTCATCTGCCACTTCCTTGGGATTCATGAAGCCTGCTTCCTGCCGAAAAGATCACCATTTACCCCTTTTCCAAAAATATTTTTATAGTGGGTTTTGAGGGTTTGTGTAAAAGAGCTTAGTATGTTCCTCTTAATTCTATTTACTTGCTTCTTTCAGGTGGTTTCTAGGCAATTAATCCTTGAGTTATCAATATCTTCTTTGTATTTGATATTTTGAAATAGCCCATCTCTTTGTTATGCTGAGACGCAGACCTTTATTACAAGGACATCATTATCCAAATTTCTGACCCCAGCCTTTAGGATCGTCTCTAAATTGTCTCCATTGTCTACAGCTTTCAACGAGAGCTCAGTGTACAAGCCAAGCTGGCCTCTCTCTATCTCTGAGATGCACCCTGATCATTCCTGCCTTTCTGACTTTGAGGCTGCTGCTTTTGTCTTTTCTGCCACCCGATCTATGTTGTATGTGAAGATTTTCCTGACCCTTCCAATACATGATTGTCTTCTCCTTCTCTGAACCTCTGTACAACTCAGCAGCTCTCCCTTATGATTTAGTGCTTTATCATGAGTGGCCTTGAATTACTCCTAGTTGCTCTTTCATGTACATTGTTTATCCTAGAAGGACTACAAGTAATTTGAGGAAAGGAATCATATAGGTTACATGTTCCTGTAGCCCCACATCACTTAGGATGAAGCCGAACAGTCATTGGCAGCTCAGAATATACTAAATTCAATATATCAAATTAAAAATATAATGAAATCTAAGGAAAATTGACAACAATTTTCAAAGCATGGCCCAGTCTATTTGGCACTAATGATTAAAAAATTTCAGTGTGATCAGAAATTTTATAAAATTCTGTTGAGCTTAATTGTTGGGGATAAACTTTCTTTACCTTTATTAGTTTGTTTTTTTAATTAAAAATTTTCTCATTATAACTGTTATCAATGCTCCTGTTAGAAAAATCTAAAAATTTGGAAAAGCAAAAAGAAGAAAATAAAATAATTTCCTATTATCCCTTCACCTATAGTAAGCACCATCAATACCTTGGTATATACCCTTCTGGACTATTTTCTGTCCGTATGTGTGGGCTTCTGTATATATACACATACTTTTACATATATTGCTATTCCTGCCTCCTTCATTAATTCCTTAGGATAAATTACTAGAAAGAAATAGCTGGGACCTCAGGGAATTTATATCACATAGGGACAAGTGTGTGCGTGTGTGTAAGTACTTTAAAAAAGAAACACTATGAATTCTTTAGTAATCTATTTTCTTACATGTCAATAATGTGGCTTCAATAGCTGCATAGTAAGTCCTCGTATCTTAATTTACCTAACTATTTAATTATTATTGAACACTGAAGATTTTCAGCTTTTCATTCCCACAAACAATGCTAAAAATGGGCTTTCTTTGTAGTTAAATATTTTGCACATTTTTCATGATTTCCTCAGGATAGATTCCTAGCAGTGGAATTTCCGGGGCAAAGGGCATGTATATTTTAAGGTATCTAAGGCATACTGCCAAACTGCCTTTCAGAAAGATGGCATTCATTTATAGTACTATGGGTGGTAATTGAGATGGTTGTTTCCCTATCATTCCAGTCATTCCACTTGAACTTGAAGAACCAAAGTTGGGAGAGCATCATAGGATTTACAATGAAGGAAGTGAACAGCCGCCAATGTGCTAACACAGAGCTCTTCTTAAAAGACAGACCAGATGTGCCACTCATCTACTAAAGGTTTCCATTCATCCCTGATGCCTGAGGAACCAAGTTCTAACTCCTCATATAGGCCTTTTGTAACCTGTCCTCAACCTATAGCTGAGATCCACTGTCCCTCATTCTCCCACATCCATGCACTTTAAGCTCCTCCTGTGCCAAGCACCTCCCCTTGGCCAGAACACACCTTCCCTCTTGCACCTTCACAGCTTGGCACCTGGGGCAATGCTCATCTGTACAAAAGTGGATGAATATGGCTGTGAATTAATCATTGTTCAAATAATAAGGGTCAGTTCATTTGTCAAAAATGAAATAACTCACAGTGATAACGTATTATAAAGTCTTTCTATTGTTTATTGTTACATAGAAAAAGGATTAGCTAACATTCCCCCTGTGCTAGGTAGCGTGTCATGTGCTTTCCTTAAATTGTCATTTTTAGGTATGTTGCTATTCCCATATTATAGATGAGGAAACCGAGATTCAGAAAGATTAAGTAAATTGTCCAAGGAGATGAAATATGATAATGATAATACTCTCAACCACACCAACCATGCTGTCTACAAGAGATACCTCATTGTGTCTCTGGGCAGCCTCCTGGGTTTGTGCCAGGAAGCATCTACAGAGTAAGTGTCTGCTGGCTTAAAAAGGCAAGGGGTCTCATGTATCTCTGGATCTAAGACTGTGATGCATAGGTTAGGTTCTAAAGTGAAAAGTTAAAATGTTTAGTTGTGACTTTAAGTTTACCATATCCATGTAGATAATGGTTTCTCAACTGTGGCACTATTGATATTTTGGGTTAGAGCGTTCTTGCAATGGGGGCTGTCCTGTGCATTGTAGGATTTGTAGTAGCAACCCTGGCCTCTACTCACTGGATACCAGTAGCACCTCCTGCCCTCAGTTGTGACAACTAGAAATGTCTCCAGTCATTGCTGAGTGTTCCCTGAGAGAACAAAATTGCTCCCAGTTGAGAGCCACTCATGTAGGCGGTGCATCTTATTTTGTGATGCCCCATTTATTATCCTCTATTATGTGCATGGATTATGTATAAAGAGTAGGGCAGCTTACTGAGGGAACGGTACCCAGGAGAGAGATGTTTATATAGAAAGAAGGGAAAGATACTCTGCCTGGAGTTTTGGCGATGCTGGCCCAGGACATCTCAAGTATTAGTGAACTGCAAGGTGGAAGATACTGCCATCTGAATGAAAGGGAGGGGGCTCCAAAATGCCTTTCAAGGGAAGAGCTCTGTTGGCATGAAAGGGGAAATGAATGGAGAGGTCAGTGTCAGAGGGCAGAGGGACCAGCTGGACTACAGAGGAGTTGTTTGCAGGGAATAGCAGAAGAAAGGTTGAGTTAGGATACAGCATAGCCTAGAACAAAAAGGTCAAGTTTTGAAGTCAGACAGAGTGTGGCTCGGTTTCTAGCATGGCCACTTACTTGCTGTGTGACTGTAGGCAAAATACATAGTCTCTCTGAATTTCCATTTAATCATCTGCGAAACAGGAGTCTGTCAAAAAGCTGACATGTAGATAAAGGAGGCTAAATTTGGTACACATGAAAAATGCCGAGTACAGTGTTGGGCGCAGAGTAGGTGCTCAGAAAAGGATAAAAACAGAAGCTATTTTATAGCCTTTAATGAAATAATGCATATAAATGCTCCCAGACAAAGATGGACCACGGTCAATGCTCTTATTAGCTTTTAGGTAGGATAAAACCAGATTGCTAATGTGCTTGAAATCAGACCTAGAAGTTTAAGTGCAAGAGAGTTAGTGCATTTTAAGCAAAAATGTGAAATGAGAAAAATGTGATTTTAGGCGGCTGCAGTTGGCAAAGACTTGTAGGATGGACTCAACCGAGAAGAGACTGGAATTCAGTAAGTCATTCAGAAAGTGGATGTAATGAATGAGGCATGAAGAGATGGGACTGGATCAGATTTTGGTCTTGATCCTTACAGAAATTTAGCATAACTGGCAGATGGACATAAACATTCCTGAGACAAATGTGTGAACAATAGAAAATAGGGTCAAAGTCTACAGCACCAAACCTCAATTCCTGTGGAAACTTAATATGAATATTAAGAACCCAAAGATCTAGTCGTGAATTTATCCTAGGTCTGTTTTTTGATTTCCCTTGGGCTCAGTCTGAGTTCTTTTGGATCCTGAGAACAGGAGTCCCTTCCATGTTTAGTGGCTGTTGTTTATGTGGGCCCAGCAGCCCTTTCCTGCACCTGTGGGTGGGTAATAGATCCTGTCTTCTCAGCTACTCTCCCTGCCCCAACCTTGAGGTAGACACACGATCATAGCTGGGCCTATCATAGTGCTCCATCCTTTTGGACACAGTGATTGGTCCAGGGATGAGCATGTGACCTAGGCCAGGCCAATTAAATTCTTCCCTGAGATTTCACACCTGGAAGTGGGAGAGGAAAATTCTAATTTTTTTGTCTGATCATAAAGTGGGAAGAATGAGATCCCAGGGCTGCTTTTGAAGTTTGAGAGAATGAAGCTGACATCAGTGTGAAGCAGGAATGAGGAGTGGAAGGGAGGAAGGGCAGAGGAGGCGGGCGATGAGAGAGGAGGAGAGAAGAAGAGAGATACCTGTAGAGTTCCTGAGCCCAGAGTTCTCTGGAATCACCTTTGTCCCCAAAGCTTTTGCTTCAGTTTTGTAAGCTACTCCAGTGCCTTTCTGACAAATTCCTTTATTTTTGACTTAGGCTAGTTCAATAACTGGAAACTGACAAAGAAACTACTGGTGTGGACATCTTTAGAGTCTGATAATGTCCAGATGCCCTGTAAGGATTGCTTTGTATCTGGCAATGTGTGTTTAGTTATGCAATAAATAGTTACTGAGCATCTGCTACATGCCAGGCACTGTGTTAGGTGCTGAGAATATAACAGCTTGACAGAGAAGATGCCTGCCTGCTCTCTGGGTGCTTTCAACTACATGCCAGGCACTGTGTTAGGTGCTGAGAATATAACAGCTTGACAGAGAAGATGCCTGCTCTCTGGGTGCTTTCAGCCTGGCAGGACAGACAGCCAAGTGTGACAGGGGAGGAAGCACAGAGTGCTAGGCGGATAGTAGCAGAGTTTGGGGAGAGTGCTCAGGTCAGAATCCCCTGCAGAGAAGATGTTTAAGCTGATGCCTGAAAGAAGAACAGGAGTAATTCAGGAGAGGGGGGTGAGGAAGAGTGTCCCGGGCAGAGAGAACAAAATCTGGAGATGGGGGAGGGGAAGGAGGGAGTGGAGGGAAAGGCAGGGTGGGGGGGGGAGAGAGAATTAATTGGAACTTGAAGTGGCTGGAGCAGGGTTTTGGTGCATTCTCTGTAGCTTCAGAACCATCTGGCAGAGGTCTCTGAGTTCCAATTTCCATAGACTATACTCAGGACCCTCGAACAATCTGCCTTGGGGGCCACCAGTCCCCTTCTGTGACAGCGCAACTTGCAAATTAACTGGTGCTCTGGGGCCATCTCATCGGGAGTCAGGGTTGGGAAGGGAAGGAGGAGATTAGACTAGACACTTATTTATTTTTCATTTTGCATTTAGCTTGGTGTGGGCTGACTGATTTTCAGGATCTGATTATTCTCTCCCAGAGGGTCCTGTGGTCAGACACCAGCTGTGAGGATCTGTTACCATGGGTGACATTTTCATCCAATGGGGGACCATGCTGCTTGTTTGCAGAGTGGCAGATGGAGCAGCTAATCGATACAGTCTGGGAGGGAGGCGTGCCTCACCCCCAGGGGCCCCACCACACAATGAGAGCTGGGCCCCAGAGGCTTGTGGAACACACACCAGTGACTGGGCCTTTGATTGGAAAAGACCTCACTCACCAGGGTTCTGGCCCCAAACAATGCCCTGTTCTTTACTAAGGTGGCCTCAGCCCTTGCCAGCTTTTTACAGCCCTTGCCTCAGGCAACCCTCCCGGGAAAAGCTGCTGCCAAACCCTCTGCAGCTCTGTGTGGATGAGACAGAGCATTCCATTTCAGCAAAAATCAGCAGGCATTTTTAGCATCATTTGTGTTCAAGCAATATCCTGAGTGGTGGAAAACAACAAGGTAGTGTCCTACCCTCAACGACCTTATGATGCAATTAGTGGCTTTCAGTCTGGTCATGGAATAGCCAAAAGCCACTTAGCCATCCATCCAACTCATTTATTGAATAAACTTGAAATGAGCATCCACAATATGCCAGGCGTTATGTTAGGGGCTGGGGACACAAACAAGGCTAAGAGGTGGTTGGTGGCCCCTTGTACCGTGTTTACTCTGCTTTTTACCAATAGGAATAGCCAGGACTCACTGAGTTCCTCCTCTGCCCTATCTCATTCAGTGTTTATAACTTTATGCGATGCATTACTCATATTGTCTCCATATTTGGGTAAGGAAATTGAGTTCTAGAGAAAATACCCTAATAGGAATTTGAATCTAGGGCTACTACTGAACTCCAGTTCAGTACTATTGCCACTGGTGTCACAGCATGTTAGCATTTATGTATATATGTGTATTTTAATATTATGTATATATATATGTAAATTTTATTGGTAAAATGTACTGGATGCCTAATAATGTGTCAGTTATTTTGGATTGCTTAAAATGAGATGGTGGTGAGAGAAAAATCATTCCTTGATTCCTTAATATCAGGAAACCTGGGTCCTCATACTTTTGAGTGACGTGGGACTTGGCCATCCATCAAACTGAACCTTGACTTTCCCACCCTCAAGTAAGAACATTAAGGTCGGCCTTGTGCATACCTTCGAGAGTTTTATGATAACCAAATGGAAATCATAAAAAGATGTAATCCACACACCCAACAGGATAGTACAAACAACAATCAGTTATCTTCTGGGCTTTATGATGCTGTGTTCTTCCCAGAGTCAGTTGCTGTTACCGTTCATGATTTCTGCTGTCTGAGCCGAGGAGGCTAGTGGATAAGAAGTTTCTGGAACTGGAAAGGGGAGTTCACGAAATAAACAAGGTGACTGCTCTTCCCTCTTTTTGCTCTTACAAGAAAAACATGAAATAAATCACAGCCAAGTTTTCATCCTCTCCCTCCTTCCTTTTGGGTTTCTAAAGTCTTAGCCCCCCTCTTCTCCATCTGCTGTCTGAGCCGAGGAGGCTAGTGGATAAGAAGTTTCTGGAACTGGAAAGGGGAGTTCACTAAATAAACAAGGTGACTGCTCTTCCCTCTTTTTGCTCTTACAAGAAAAACATGAAATAAATCACAGCTAAGTTTTCATCCTCTCCCTCCTTCCTTTTGGGTTTCTAAAGTCTTAGCCCCCCTCTTCTCCATTGGTAATTTATTTCTCTAAGTCACTACACATATAAGCATCACTATTTTAATTAGCAAGAAACAAACAGTAGAAGCTAGAAAGCACAGCAAGGGAGCCTACCACTTGCATGCTTTAATTATTCATCGAGGTAAATAGAATTAAATATTTTCTCAGCAATCCAGAGCAGGATCTGAAGTAATTACACTGTCAAATTCATCAAAAATTCTCTCATCAAAATAAAAACTGTGATGTCATTTAATAATTTATAATACAAATACACAGAAATTGTAAAATATTATAAATAGAAAACTGCAGGGTAAGTGAACATGAATTAGTTAGGGGTTATATTCTAGAAAGAGCCTGTCATGAGCTGTATAAATTTTTAATCAGAAGTATTTCTGAAGCCTAATTTAGAGTATGGAATATACCATGAACTTTAGAATGCAAACAGCACAACAAAACAACAACAACAAATTCCTGCTTCCTGGAGATTTGTAAACACTTTTTTTTTGTTCTTTTGAGAAAAACAGAGAGCTCAGGATTTCAGGCAGAAGGAGGCAATGTCATCCTTGCTGGTCCAGATCACCTGCGACACCTGACATGTGGTCCACCTGGGTAACGAATGAATTAATTAACCTCCATGTAACGACCATGAATAGCAAATGGGAAAAGTCTGGTTCATTTCCACCAAGAGAGAAAGGCAGTCACCACTATCGAACCTTGTAAAGCAATGTGTGATTCTGGAAACCATATGGTTTCATCCCAGTTTGGGATGGTTTCGATCTGGTGAGTTTCTGTATGGAAAAAGCCTGAAGCAAATAGAAAAACCAGATTTTTCTTTTCCCAATTCTCTGAGAAGTATTCTCATACATACGCGTCCTGCCCTGCCTGCTTCAGGAGACCATCTCTGGGATGGTTTTAGGAAACCCATCCTAGGACAGATGAGGAGAGGGCAATGAGGAATGGGAGGAAAGCAGCTCCACTGGCCAGAAACGAGAAGTGTGCTTTCAAGACCATTAATTAGAAAAGAAGCAAGACCAACTTAGTTAGGGGTTTTGCTCTAGATTCTTAAATTCAGGAATCTAAGAGGTTAGCAAGAACGGCGGTATGGCAGTCACAGAGATCTTTTTACGAAAAAAGGTAAATTTGATCATTTTCTTCTTAAAATCTTTCAAAACCTTCCTCTTTTGCTTAGATGAAGTCTAAGCCCCTTAATAAGCATTTCAAGGCCTGGAGGGTTCTGTGTCTGGTCGGTTTCTCCAGGTTAGTATCTAAGCCCTTTGCCCCCTGCTCTCTGTGTAAAAAGGGCATAGCCCTGCCAGCCTCCTTGAGCACACACCGTTCCCTCTGCTGGCACATTCTTCTCCCCTCCTTTGCTGGGCAATCTCCTCATCTTTCAGGGCTCAGCTTAGGTGTCCCCTCTTCCGGGAAGCCTTTCCTGATCACCAGATGCCATCAAGTTGTCCTGTTGTATCTCTCACGGCACCTTGTGCCTCCCTCTTATAAATTAGCCGCATTTGTTATAGTTAGCCTAAATTACCTGAAACAGTGTACTTATCACTTACCTTCCATAATGACCACAAGCACGGTGAAGGCAGAGACCATAGACAAGGGTACTTCAAATAGTTCATGGAACGATTTGTATCATCTTTTAATTTTATTTTTCCGTGAACTTTTTGAAGTAGCCTTGTATGTCAGCAATCCTTCTTTTGGTCCCCCCAGAGATCCTTTATGATCCGTAATTCCTGCCACCCTGACCTCTACCTTCTTCCTTCATTCTCTGACCTCCTGTCCTATATTCCCCAGTTTGTCCACTTCGATTGCCCTCTTCACTGTTCCTGACCTGCTCCCTGCTCAGGGCCTCTCTCTGGAAGGCTCTATTCCCAGATATCCTCCCCCCAGGCATATTCTTCATCTTCTCCTTCACCTTCTTCAGGTCTTTACTCAAATGTCATCTCCTCAGTAAAGTCTTTCCTCTTAAAAATTGGAATCTACCCCCCACCTATCTGTACTCCCTATTCCCCTTTCCTGACTTTCTTCGGTTTCCTTAGCACCAACTAACCCACCGCACATTTTGCTTGTTTTCCGTTTTTATGTCTGTGTCTTTTTCCTTGTACATAAGCTCCGTGAGGGCAAGGACTCTTGTCTGTGTTGTTTGCTCCTGTGTCATCAGTGTGTGGAATGTGGCTGGGCACATAGTAGGCACTCAGAAAATATTTGTTAAGAGAGTGATGGAGGTAACTACCTTTGGCAGAAAAACAGGTGAAGGGCCAATATCTTCATGGGGAATCCTTTTATGAGAACGCTGGAGTGTGGAGGAGAGATGCTATGGTGGGTGGGGTGGGGGCGGTGAGCAGCACAGAAAGAACGGATTAACCTTCCTGCCCTTCCCAGTGTGAGCTTATGAGGTCCCAGAGCCTATGACTTCTTCCGAGGAAGACTCATGTTTGGTGGGTAATAGGTGATCTTATGAGAGAGGATGCTTGGCGAGGAAATGGCTACCTGTTGAACAGGAATGACAAATGGGCTTCAATACCTGTGCCAATTCCAATTGATTGGTAATGGTTGCTGGGAAGGCTGTGTCGAGAAGGATTCTGAGCCTGTTTCTAGGCCTAGTGGAAAAGACTGTTGTGATCAATTGGTAATGTCTTGACTTGGAAGGGCAGCATTTATATCATGCATCTATATCCTGACCCCTAAGCTTGGAGTTGGTTCTGGTCTTTTCCATGGAAATCCAAGCTTACAGAAGGACTAATGATACCCCTATAAGTCTATTAGTTTTAAGATTCTAGTGAAAGCTAAAGGTCAAAGTATTCAGGAAGGGCCTAAGAATTCAGACCCTTCAGGGACTTGGATACAACCTTTGGGTTGATTTATTTTTTCTCTGGGGGATGAAATGGTTGAGGTATATTGGTGGTTTGTGGCTTAGGGACTCAGATAAAGAGAGCAGAACTCTTCTAATCTCGCTTCTTTAGATTGGCCATTCAAACCAATCCCTGTTACTAAGCCAGTCTGGGGAAAATGACCCAAGACAGACAGACGGTTATGTAAAACCTTAGGCTGAAGTAGAGACTCTGGCTCTGATGTCACTAGCTCAACATGCCTACCCTGTGAGCTCACCAGTCCATAAAAAGCTATCCCTTCCCCTCCCAGTGCTGCCATCAACCTCACCCTTCCAGGGTTCAGCTCTCCTTCCACTAGCGATAATTAATGACATTGCTTCTTTTCAGGAAGCCTCCCCTGTCTCTGCACTTGACACCTTCTGCTTCACCTAACATTCCCATAGCACATCTCCTTGTGGCTGTCTCACACTGTGCCTCATCAAATTTCTTACACTATCTAAGTGATTTACATATTTTTTAGCATTTTCATATGTCTCTTCTCTCTCCCTTACTCATTTTAAGCTTGTTGAGGAGAAGGATCATAATAAATGTCTTCCGTATTTTTTTTTTTACTGACTACATATAAGGATCTCAGCACATATTTTTGTCTAAAAGGATCACTGTCTAACACACTACTGGCAGAATTCAATGGGCCCACCAGTCCAAAGGTACAATTGGTATAGGCTTTGGGGAGATGATTTGGCAATATCTATCCAAATTTTGAATATGCGTACCTTTTGTCCCAGCAGTTTTTGGAGTTTATCCTACAGAAATATTATGTGAAGTGTGAAAAGATCTATATCTATATGTGAAAGGAAGTACAAGATTTTTTTTGTGATGGTGAAAATTAGAGTGACCTAAATGTTCACTCCTAGAGAAATTATGATATAAATTACATATTTATAATACATTATAAGTTACGGTATATACACATAGTTGAATACTACATAGTCATTAAAAAGAAATAATTCTCTGTATATTGACAAGCGAAAATGCCCACAATATTAAGGAATCAAAGCAAGAAATAAAAAATTATGTATAATTTTGTAGAATGGTATTTTTTTGTAATAAGTCACAAATACTTACATAAATACATACATGTATACAGGCATGCTGATATACATAGAAAAGGAGAAGAGGACACATACTAAATCATCAGTGACTTATGTATAGTATGTGAGACTGGGAAAGCAAAGCATTTTGTTTTTTTTAACCTTTTACTGTTTGGAAAACATTTTAATGGACATGTAGTCATTCTATGATGAAGAGATATTTTAAAGTAGAGTTTATTGTAAAAGGGCATGGCAGTTGTGCTGTTTCATAAAATATCCTAAAGTTTAGGAAGTTTCCAGAACAACTCAGTAGTCATTTTAGAGTGTTTAGCTTTTTCTTAGAAGCAATAAATGCAGGCTAACTGTTGAGTTTATATAAGGACATTTTTCTTCCTTTCCTCATTGATATCAAGTTGGACTATGTGACTTGCTCTGATTAATGGAATGTGAGCAAAGGTGATGTGTTGTTTCTGAATAGAAGCTTTAAGAGGTAGTTCATCGTTTGCCATGCTTTCTTTTTCTCTTTGTCACAAGACCAGCAATATTTCAGAAAAGAGTTTATCCATTAGCCTGAGTTCCTGAAGCAGAACTTTAGCCAACCCTGATGGACATGTTACTCAAGCAAGAAATAGAACCTTGCTCTTGTAAGTCACTGACATTTGGGGATTACTTCTTACTGCAGCATAACCTAGACTATCTCTGACTGATAGAGCTCTTGCCAGTCCCTTAGTGGCCTTCACTTGTCTGGAAATTATGACATTTAGATTCTAGTCCTAGATCTGCCACAAACTGTCTGTGCTATTATCAACTAGGATGCTTTAGATTGCAAGAAACTGAAAGTACAATAAAAAGTGGCTGAAACAGTAAGGACATATTGGCTCACACAACAAGAAGTCTGGAGTTGCAGCCTCAGGACCTCGTGGAGGGCTCAGGTTCTGCCATCTTTCTGCTTAGCTTTCCTGATGCAGTGTATGGTGGCTGTAGGAGTTTCAGTTGTTATATGCAAACATTATAGTATGCCATGAAGAAGAAGAAGAGGGGTATTTCTTTTCATGTATTTTCTTTTCTTCTTTCTTGCTTTTAGCTCAGGAAAGTATTTCCTGAAAATTCCCTCTGCAGGCAACCCTCAGATCTTATTGGTCACATGACCCTGACTAAACCAGTTACTGTTATGGGTAATGAGACCAATATGATTGGCTTTGACCCGTCATGATTTATTCCTTCTGGGGGTGGCCATGGGCCTCTGTTCTGAGCACATGTCTGCATGGCAGGTGATTATGCAAGCAAAACTGGGGCTCTGTTATCAAGGAAGAAGAGGAGGGTGGAATTAGTATCTACTTCAGTGACCTTAAGGCAGTATTTCCCCTCCCTGGACTCTAGTTCCTGTATCAGTAAACTAAGGGTATTGGACAGGATGGCTTCTAACATAGAGATTATTATTACAGAGTCCATGGACCTTGTCTATCCTCTGAATATTTTCATATAGGTCCTTGGGTGGGGAAGCCATTGTCTGTACCCTAGGGTGCCATTGGCTTAGGTTATCAAAAATCTTATTTCACCAGCTTCCTGACAGGCAGATCCATTATGGTTTCCAGCTCCCATAAAACTTTGCATCTTGGATTTTACATGCCCAGAGTGAATGTGGTCTAGGTGAGGGATATATATGTGCAGTTTTGCTAGCTTTTAGTTACATATCAGATCGACTTTAAAAGTGCTTTGAAGCCTTATAAAGGGCTTTATGCTTGGAGATTTTTCCAATAGCTCGCTTTTCTCCCATGCTCCATACTCCTAAATCTCTGCATCCCCTCACAATTTGCCTTGACTCAAGGTGCTTTATTGGCCAATTTAAAATAAGCTAGTCCCAAGGGCTCTTGAGCCATGAACTTCAAAAATAATCTATCATCATCATTTTCAAAAATAATAGAAATGATTTGGGGGTGGGAAAGTACAGAGCTAAGTGGGTAGACCTTGCAGTATTGAAGCTGAGGTCTTCACTTCTCCTTCAAGGCACCAGTTCTCCTGTATCCAGGCATTAGCTACAAATTGACTGGGAATGAGACGGGCTTCTCTGATGAAAGTGCTGGAGCTCTTATATTGGGCCGGGTAGACACATGCAGCCCGGCCTGCTCAGGCAGTGGAAGTAGGCTGGACAGGGATCTGTAAAAATCGATACAGTTGAAGTCATCCTGTCTCCCCTGCCTTTTGTGATACTTTTAGCACAATCTCCCCTCTCCTTACTGCGTGCCCTGGAAGTGTTTTGTGAACTGTTTCTAACTTTGCCTCTTGGTTACCACTGAGAGGAGGAGTCCTAACTGGTGTGTGATTTCTTGCCTGGCTTTCATGAGATCAATTTTTTCATCTTGACAATGTGCTGGGATGCTGAAGTCACACTCCCATACCCAGAAGCCACACTGCCACCACACTCTGGTCCACAGGAAGGAAGACTATTAAGGGAATGACTTCGGCTCTCACAGCACGAGTCCTATTTGTCACCACTAGGAAATAAGGCCTACTAGGGCTCCTGGGTTGGGTTTGTATTCCTGGAGGATCTCAAAGAAACGTTTCTTTTGGGCCAAAGTAGCCCCAAGAGGCATCAAGGACAGAGCAAAATCACCATATTAAAATGGACACAGCCCATCATATAGCTGTTAGAAAATATCTTGGCATTTGGCAATGTTAGAATGGTTGATGGAATCTCTTATAGAGTCTAAGAAGTCCTCATAAAAACAAAACAAAAGAAAAAAAGGGAGAGTAGATTGCTCATTCTGCAAACTTTCTATTGCTAAATTCAACACAGTTACAGAAAGTCACACAAAATAGCTGTATAGTTTAATGAGTTATAAGGCAACATCCTTATATAACTTAACCATTATAGCTACCATCAAGGTCGAGACATAAAACTCTGCCAGTCACCCCAGAGGGCTCTGTACATGTCTCACCCAATCTCACTCCCAAAAGTAACCACTGTCCTGGCTTACTAGTAACCACTCCCTCATGTGCACTAGAGTTTTATCATTCAAGTGTGCATCCCTGGACACTCTAGTTTATTCTTATCCATTACAAAAATTGATATGTCTTTTAAGACTCCTTTAATATACAGGTATCTCATCCATCACTTTGTTTTTCTTACAATTTACCTTTGACCTGTGGAGTTTTCCTACAATGTGGATATTGCTGATTGCATAATCATTGAACAGTTCAACATATTCCTCTGCCCTCTGTATTTTCTGCACATTGGGACCTGTGTGGAGAGACTTGATTAGATTCAAGTTCAATCCATTGGGTAGGCAGCACCGAGTTATCTCACTAGGAAGCATGAAATGTCTGATTTTTGCTCTTTTTTTGATGTTAACATCAGCCAGTGCTCAATGACTAGTTGCAATAATTCACTGGGAATTGCTAAATGGTGATATCTAACTGTATCATTTCTCTTTCATTTATTTGTGAGAAAACTTATAAACGGATGTTTCCTCTCATCTACTCTTTGATTACCCACAGGTACATTCATATAGAAATATAGGATAAATGCTTGATTCTCTTCCATTATTTACTAGTTTTAAACATAATGAATTGATTTCTATCATCCTGTGAAGGTAACCAATTAGTTTTTTCAAAAAAGATCATTATAAATTCAAGGACTTGAGCATAAATTAAATGGGTTCTTAGATTGCACTTTTTATTATTTACATAGTTTGGGTGTCTTTAGGTTCTGAATACATGGGGGTCAGTGTTTATGCTTGTGATCTTGGCTATTCCCCTGCTTCCAAATCACACAGAAAGGAAGCAGCCAAACTCTCTACGGACTGCTCAGTGACCAATGAGAGAAGCTTGATTTTAGTTTTGTATCTCTATTTTTGGTTCTGGTAGCAGGTTAGGTCTAGTATGGCCATGAATATCATGGGTTCTAGGTGAAGAACTTTGAAAATTTATGGTCCGATTGGCAAGATCTTGGTCACTATGAGATGGATGCTGTGAAATATCCCATTTATCCAGCCTTTCCCTTCTGATTCCATGAGGACTAAGCCCTTTCTGATCCTCCTGTCTCACTTTCCATGTGGCTTGACAGCAGGAAAAGAATGCTTTGGTCATACTTGCACAAATGTTTTCTTTTTGCTCAATGGTTAGATTTTTCACTAGAAATGATTAAATTGGCATTTTATTGTCAACATTATATTTTATGTTCATTTCCAAGGAAATCTGAGCTCTGGAAATGTTCTTCTTATAACCCTATTTCTTTTAAATTGGCCTTGCCCAGTTTTAGGATGACCCTGTATTCTATTGCTCTCTCTCTCTTTTTTTTTTAAGGTTTCTTCAAGAGGAGAAACTTACAGTCACTTCAGGTAATTGAAGAAAAGCACGTTCTTTTCAAATGGGGTCCACTCACCCACATGGCCCTAAAGTGGGCCGTGGTTCCTCATTCTGTCACCCCCACCAGCAATGAGGTACTACTGCTAGAAACCAGCCACCTCTTCTTGGCAACAGCAGCTGCTGAACACGTAGGTCATTAAATAAAGGTAATGATGGATATAACCAGATTGCCTTGCTGGCCTTTAAAAAAAAGTGACTCCTTACCAAACTTCTTTTTCTCCCCCCAGAATAAAAGTGAATGTTCTTTTGATTTTTGAGTCTGTAAATAAGCATTAGAATCCACAGATGATTTCAAATACATTCTTAGCCTGTCTCTCGCTACTGATGAGAAAAGCCTACATTTGTACATCATTTTCTTGGTCTTTCTTTGCTTGCTCTGGACATATCTAGGCACAAGTTACAAAATTGCTCACTCCTGACAATAAATCTCATGTTTCCTGTTATCTATGGGGAATCGATTTGTAAAATTTCAAATCCCTATTCTCCTTGATTAGCTGAGTTATATGGAAAATAAAATTACTAAAAAGTAGTAATAAATACTGATTTTCTATAGTCCACTAAGCAAAGTCTAAATTAAATGACTGTACTTAAAGCTTTGGTGGTAGAGACCTAATTAATTAAAAACAACAGGATTAAACAGTTGGCTATTCATCTTTAAGTACAAGTGAAGGACTGAGTCCATATGACATTCCACTGAGGATGAAAAATGAACAATTGTATGGATCCTGGATGTTCTTGATTTGGCAAGTCACCCTGAAGACTTTTAAAATGTCCCCTTTTTCCTGAGACATATGGACTCTACACCATTGTCATCTTTAATTTGAGAAACTGGGTTCCCATGCATTTTATTTGTTTATTTTCTTGCTTGAGGCCTGTGGCTGGGGCCTCATGTGTTTGTAGCAACTGGCGTCAGCTTCGTTTGGTCTTTAAGATGAAATAAGACAAAACTATGAACATACTACAAAATACCAGAATATAAAGGGGATTACTGGTGCCATAATTAGAGAACTAGGAGGTCATTATTCCAGTTGTCCCTCCACCCTCCCAACCACATGCCTCTCTGCTAACCCAGAAACAAAAGAGATGTCCTCACTTATAAGTGGGAGCTAAAAAATAAATGAACAAAGAAAGAAGGAAAGAAAAAGAAAGAAAGAAGGAAGAAAGAAAGACCACAATAATACATTGAACTTTCAGAAGGACAGAACAGAACTGTTGTTACTAGAGGTGAGAAAGGAGGAGGGGGAGGGGGGGGGTCAGGGAGAATTGGCTAAAGGATACAAAGAATGATTACGTTTGCAATGATGAATATGCTAATTATCCTCATTTGACCATCACATATTGTACACAGATACTGATAGTCAACTCTGTACTCCATAAATGCGTATAATTAATAATGTTTCAATAAAAATAAATAAATAAAATAAAAATCAGATAGCCCCGAGTTTATTTTAATGGGAGACTTCTTAAGTCTGGGCATAGTTGGAGGGCATTTAATTGACAAACGAAGAATGTTTGCTCTGTCTTGGGGTCTCAGAGATCAGAGAAGCATTAAAATAAACTAGACCCAGACCATCAAAGAACCTGAGTATCTTGTTATGTGAAAACCTGTGAGTTATGCAAGAAAACCCACCTGTCTATGAAAATACTTTCCCTTCCCCTCTAATACTTGAGTATCCACACCCCACTTCAATCCTCATTTCGGAAGACTGAGCTGGAGGAAGCTGGTTTCTCTAAAAATGAGTTGTCCAGCACCAAAGGCGTTTAACCAAGGGAGTGAACCACGAATTCATTCACACATAAGGTGCTTACACAATAACTGTTAAGACACTTCTGAACTCTGAGAAGTTATGTGTTAGAATGAAGACATGCAAATTTAAAGGGAAATTGAGTTTTTAAGCCATAGCAATTGTCTTTCTAGGAAATATTTCTCCAGGTTAGTAAGTACCAAAGAACTGCTTTTGGAGATTAAGATACAGCACAAGACTGGAAGTAACTGTGGTCTTATTGGGAATCTATTGGCCACCCACTGAATTACTTAATTTCTAATATTTCTATGTACCTCCTGTTCCCACTAGTGTCTTTCACTGTATATCATGGCCTCATCTGACCTTCAATGAAAGTAGAATAACTGTACAGAAAAGCTACCTATGTGAAAATCTGAATGATCTAGTCTTGTCTCCAGGAAAAAGGAGACAGGAAATGCAAGTATGCATTGCATAGCAAAATGTTGATTTTTCTGCCCTTTTAAATGCTCTTGCTTAGTATGTTAGGTATGCAGAGAGATGTGATATCTTTTTAAGACATCTATAGTTCTTCAGGATACTGAAGTTTTTCATAAGTTGCTTTACATGGTATACTGGAAACTGGTTTAAAACTATCCAGCTAGGGTAAAGAATTTAATAAAACACACTTCTTTATTCAAGAATATTTTTAAAAAAAAAAAAAAAAAAAAAAAAAAAAAAAAAAAAAAAAAAAAAAAAAAAAAAAGAGATGAAATGAGCCATGACATATCCTGGAACAAGAATGGTAAATATGTGTCATGCATATTACTATTTTCCTATCTGTACTCATGGCAGACATCACTAATTGAGGACAGCACTCTTTGAATTTGGGTTTAACTCTCAGCACAGAACTCCAGGCAATCCTGTCATTTGACCGGAGTTCCTCTCCTGCCATTTTCTCGAGGGGAACTGTTCCATGCAGGCTTTCATTTCCACTACTGACAAAAACAACTCTTGTCAAAATTGCTGGTGCCTTCATTCCATATTGCCACGTCCAAACATCAATTCTTAGGTGGCATCTTGCTCAACCTATTAGCAGTTGATCACTCCCTTTTTCTTAATGTGCTTCCTTCGCTGGGTTTCCAGGATGGCACACTCACTTGGTTTCCTCCTACCTCATGGCTCTCCCAAATCAGTATTCCTTCCTGGTTCCTTATTACCTTGATTTCTAAATATTGGCATGCCCTAGGGCCCTGACTGTTTTGTCTGCACTCATGACCTTGGTGATCTCATCAGTCTCACTGTTTTAAATACCATTTGTATGTTGATAATGACCAAATTTATATCTTCAGCTTGGACCTTTCTCTCAAACCCCTGGCTGCCAACTGCCTATTCAAAGCTCCATTTAAGTGTCCAGTAGGTGTCTCAAACTCAGCATGCTTACAGTTGGACAATTGAATTTTACCTTTCAAATCTATTTCTCCCCATAATATCTTTTATCTTTGTTGTTCAGGTCAACTGTTAGAGTCATCCTTTACCTCCTTCCTTCTTTTCTTCTGCCCTTAACCATATCTAACCCATCAGCAAATCCTGTTGCCAGTATTTAAAAAAAAAAAAAAATATATATATATATATATATAAATATACACACATATACACAATCTGACTACTTACTGCATTTATGCTATTATGCCCTTGGGTCTCTGGCTGAACACCTCTGGTGCTGGGCAACTCAATTCCAGAGAAACCAGTTCCCTCCAACTATCAGTCTTCTGAAATAAGGTTGAAGGGGGACTTGGACATTCAAGTATTGGGGGACAGGCTGTACATAGGTGGGCATATTTTCTTGCATAACTTATAGGTTTGCATATAACAAGATGCTTAGTTTCTTTGGTTATCTGGGGCTGATTATCTCTTGTCTGATTATTTCACTAACCTTCCAACTGGTTTTTATACCGCCACCCTTGCCCCCCATCCTCAAGAGGCTACAGTCTGGTAGGGAGACAGATAAATAAATAAAATTGAGCTACTAAGTGAGGGAGTCGAGATGTGCATCTAGGTGTAAGTCTCAAGTTCATATTCTTTCTTCTCTACCTATTTACATATTTGAGGATGGAAGATTCTAATATTGCTAGTGGTTTAATCAGGATACTTTCAGCTGCAAGTCACAGAATACCCACTGGAAAGTGGTTTAAACAATAGAACTATTGCACATAAGAATAGTTCTGGAGGTAGGTGGTACCTAGGTTGGTTGGTTTGGTGGCTCTGTGAGATCAGGGTTCTGGGTTGGCTTCTCCGTGACACTTGCCCCAACTCTGTACTCAGCCATTCTGAAGAACAGGGCTCTACAGATGGTGGTGAGTTCAATAAGGAGCAGTAGGAAATACCCCACATGGAAGACCCTATACAGATAGGGCTGGGTAAAGATATGCACAAGATTGAGTGGGACCAGCTGCCTCAGTTCACTCTGCTTTTTACTGGAATCCTCCTTTCCTCAGAAATATTGACTGGACTCATTCCAGAGAGTCAGAGTCCTGGGGGCATAGGCCTAGGCTCAGGTTCCAAGTGGATGGGTTGGGAGTGGCCCAAGGGCTGCAGTGAAACTCTAAAGTTGAGGTAGGAGGTAAAACCATACTGAAGGCCAAGCAGAGAAGCTGACCAGAACCACAACCTAGGAGCCTGGGGAGCAGTGCAGAAATAATGAAAGAAACCAGGGAGGTTGAGGCCAAGCAAGCCAGAATGGAACGGAGGTAGGAGGTGGTGTTTGGGGTCATTCCTGGACGTGTTCAGTTTAACCTGCATGGGGAGTTTTATGGGAATTCTTTGACCAGGATCCTTTCAACATCTAGGAAAAAGAGCTGAAGTAGTCTAGGTACTAATAGAATAAATAAATAAATGCGGGAAAGAATAGCAGGGATACTTTCCATCCCCAAATAATTGTCCTCAGGGTCTGGGGTAGAAGGAATGATGCTACCTGAGTTTTGTTCTTAAAAATGTTTGGAATTGTAACATACATTTACCTACTGCTGGGACATACTACTTTTAATGGAAAAATTTTTTTGGATAAAATCTAGGGGGATATGTAGCATTAAAATGATCTCCTTTGTTTTCAAGGGTCTCGATGGAGTAAGCAAGTCGTCTGCACGTTAGTCCTGTGATGGCACCACACGCTGATTCTGGTACTTACCCAAGGAAGTTACCCTGCATTTCTTCTTCCTGGAACTAAGTGTTACTTACCACTGTGAGCATCTTTCACTGGGTTCATGAACAATGTAGCGGAACTGAGTAATAAACAGAATGCTGTCAGATATATGTCTTCCTATAATAGGTCCTATACCTTAAAATGCCTATAGGGAATCACTTTTTAAAGTCTATAACATGCTAACATGCAGTCATTTTGATATGACTGGTTGAGCTGTGCAGATATGATTAAAAAAAAGTAATAAATTCAGATTTTACACCAAGCACCAAGCATTAAGCCAAAATGAAACTACCATACTCAAATCTTCTACAGCTTAGAGCTAATTAGACCTACATTTCCAAATGGCATGAGCATCACGCAGTGCAGTGATTGCTATAATAACTATATTCTCATCGAGTGCCAGGTGGTGATTTACACCAGCAATGCCTGCCTGGGCTAACGGATGTTCTAGGAGGAAATCTCTGGGGGCCCTGGAACAAGAGCAGGAGTCCTGCCCCTGGGCATCTCTCCCCACTGGACTCCTGGTGATTGTACTGATGGTTTGGCAGGGCAGAGATACAGCCCACGGGTCAGTAATGTCCCTGTGGATTTTAATTACCATTGACACACAGTGTTTCATATAATAACTGGGTTTTGTATAGATTCGAGAAGTGATAGTATACACTACCTCTTGAGGTTGGTGTAAGGATGAAGTATGACCATGTCTACTTTCTTACCATAGTGCCTAGCACACAGTAAGCACTCAATAAATAGTAGCTCTTTTTAAAAATGAATGCTCCATCTATGGGTTGAAATGTATGGTTTGTCCCAGTTTGACTTTTGCCTTTAAAAGGAGGCCCTATTTCAACTGATGCTATGTGGTTAGTGATTTTAATGCCCTGGATTTCCCCAGAAAATTACATAAGCAAAAGTAATCCAGGGTCTCTGTTGATCCTGGCTGATATTCCACAGGTGTAAATATGCTTCGCTCTCACCCAAGAAATGCAGGCTCGATTCAGTGGAAAGTGTGTGAACTCTGCAGCCCCCACTCCTTCATGAAGACAGCCTGTTGTGTTGGGGGCGAGAGCACCACATTACCTGCAAACGAGGTGGTGACAGCGCAGAGTGTTTCCTAGTGGAGCGTGATCCTGGCTGATATTCCACAGGTGTAAATATGCTTCGCTCTCACCCAAGAAATGCAGGCTTGATTCAGTGGAAAGTGTGTGAACTCTGCAGCCCCCACTCTTTCATGAGGAGAGCCTGTTGTGTTGGGGGCGAGAGCACCACATTACCTGCAAACGAGGTGGTGACAGCGCAGTGTTTCCTGGTGGAGCATGCTGGAGGCTAGGTGGGATGAAAAAAGGGGATTCCTCACCAATGCCACCCAAAGACACAGTCCAAGGAAGAGTAGTGAGGACTGTCTTCCTGGGAAACCAGATTGATATACAATGATGACAATGACAAAAAAGATGATATTAGTACTTGATGCATTCTTCTTGAATTCATTATAACCTCTTAAAATGAAACTCGGATGTAATGAATGTTTCTTCTCTGCCCAGATCTGGGCTGAATCTTATGTATGTGTCTATGTTAGTGACCTTGTAACATGGACATTACTAGCCCCACTTTTTTGGACAGGGAAACAGATTTGGTGTGGTTACATGATCCAGCCATTAGGTCACCCAGTTAATAAGTGGCTCGAGTCTAACCCAGTTTCGTGTGACTCCCAAAGTCATGATCTTGCCGCTGTCCCCATATTCCCTGCTGGGAAGGTTGTGGGACTACATTTACATATCGTCCGTAGATGCTCCTGAGTTTATGGCACATGACTTCATTCTTTTTGGCTACCAGTTAAGAAATGAATCAGTCCTCCCACCAGCCTTGATTGATCCCCTGCTTTGTGCTTAGCACTGCACTAGTTAGAACAGGGCATAAAATAAAAAGTAGAAGATGTGGTCTCTGGTTTCAAGGAAAGAGCCCACTCGAAGCGTGTTGTGACCAGCACACCACAGTCTACAATCAAAGGGTAACGCAGCAGCATCAGGACCATGTGACAGGTAGCTCATAGTACCTATTTCTTGCAACCCAATGACATCATTTCTAATCCTTATGGTGCCCTTTTTTTATGATTCTGGATATGGTCTCGGAATCCACCTCAACACAGCATCCCAGGGAGCAGCAACCATAGGATCTAGTTACCATCTCTTCTCTAAGGGTTGTTGTCACTCAGAGGAACAGGAGATTGGGGAGACCTCGAGGGGCCACTGAAGGCTTTATGGGGGTGACGAGTTTAAGCCCAGCCCTGAAGGAGGGAGAGTATTTAGGTGTGGGATTGCAAGAAAGGAGAATATTCCAGGCAAAAAGAAGCACATTAGTAAAGTCCCTGAGTTGAGAGTGAGGGAATAGGCTCCTGGGGATGGGAAAGGGAGTCACTTTCACAATGTGATGCTCTTGGGGCAAGAAGAATGTGCTTGAATAGGATTTTTTTGGCTTGCTTTGGACCTGTTTACAAACATCATAGCCTTTCTCAGAGACAATAACATAGTAAGAATATTAATTCCCATTTATTGAGGTTATCATACCAGTCATACTGCTTACTGTATACATGTGTTTTCTTATCCTCAGAACAACCCTGAGAAGTAGATATTTTAAAAAGCCTAGAGAGAATGGGTTATGTAGTTAGTTACATCGCTGGTAGGGAATGTTACTAAAATTCAAAACCATCTTAGAGATGGAGATGTCACCAACAAATGTCTGACACCATTGACTTTGTGTTCCCAGCGTGATCCTCCCCTGCACATGTGCACAAACACACGCACATGTAAACCCACAATGCACATACATGCTTACATGCAATCTCACAAATATAGACTCATACATGCGCACACCACATACAGATGCATCCATGCACACACATGCACATACACACATGTGACATACGTGCATTCATATTCACACACACATCACATACATACATAAACACACACACGTACCATATACATACACCATTATTCTGGGAAGAGTCACTGCTCTTTGATCCCAGGGGTCAGTATATGACCCAGAATGGGCAAATCAGGGTTTCTTCCAGCATTTGGATCTTGAGCAGAGACATATAGAGATAGAAGGAAGCAGAGATGTCTGACAATGGCACTCTTAAGAAAACATCATGAGAGGCTGATGTTCCTGAGCTGCCAGGTTCTTGTCCTTCTTGCGGTTGGTTAACCAACTCTTCCTTTTATTCTGCAAGCTGCATGGTAGACTTCCTATAATTGCTTTTTGACCCCCTAAGTCTTTTTGTTGCTTGCCATCAAAAAGCCCTAATTGATATAAATCGTCTCTTTGGTTTAGCCAATACAAGTTGCAGCGATGGGGTCCATTCCAGTGAGAATTGTGGCCAGTAAAATGCTGAAGGCAAGAAAGGAACATTTTGTTGCTTTGTTACAACACTTTCCATGGATAGAGCCATGATGTAAATGAGACTGATATATGAGGGCCTTCTAGAATTTACTGTAATAAACTACTTATGGGGGGGGTGCAGGACAGATTGTCCTGATTGTAAATCCATGTATTATGAAGCCTGGTGTGGTGTTAATTTTCTTGGATGTAGCTTGCCTTATGTTTTTCCTCGCCCCCTTCCATTCTGGTACTAATATGATGGCTAGGTAATAATACTTGTTCCTTCAGTCCTTCAGCAGGCATTTATTGGAGCACTCCACGTAATGGCAGATACTCTGGGGAATACAGAAGTAGCTCAAAATACAGGGATACATTGAAAGACACATTTAAAATAGTGTAGTGTGACCCTTCTTATTCTTATAGAAAAGAAAACAGAGGCTCAGTTTGGTGACTTAAGGAGGATCACAGAGCATGGTGGTAAGTCTGTGACCACATAGGTCTTGAATTCCTAGGTCAGTGATGTTTATTGTTCCTGATCAGACTCTTGGAATCTAGATGTGGAGATGGGGCATGCAAACAGGAAGCAATTGGCAGACCCAGCCTTGCATTAAGTAACCATCCTCTTTCTTTCTTTCTTTTTTTAAACCATTCTCTTTCTTAACTGAATAGTTCTGCAGAAACCAAATGACGCAAACACAAAGTCAGTGGTCTCCAGCCTATGCTGGAAACTTGATGCCTCTCCAAGTCCTTCCATAGCATCATTAATTACCTCTCTCTTTCATTCCCAAGTTGGGATTTTGAAAGTCATCATCACCCAAGGAGCAGGAAGGATCTGTTGTGCCGATGGTACCCCAATGAGCTGCATAGAGTACAGAGCTCTGCCTCACACCCGTAGGCACAGAGATGAAAAAAAAAAAAAAAAAAAAAAGGGCCCACATATACAGTGAACTTTGTTACACTAATTCTGCCCAGTAGAGAAATGTGGAGGTCAGACTCTTGCCATTCCCTCAATCAAATAAAACTATAGCTGTTAATTACTGAGGTTTCCTTGATCTCTGTAACATAAGATGTAATAGAACATACCATTTCTTCTTCCTTGAAATTCAATTTGTCCTTGATTTCTGTGACACCACAGTGACTTGATTTTCTTACTTCAGGTTGTTCCTTCTCAATATATGCTCTGTGGGTTCTTCTTCATCCACGGTTCCTTTCAATGTGGTGTCCCTTAAGGTTTTGTCTTTGATTTATCTCTCTTCTTGATTTATGGGTTCTTTCTGTTCAGCTTTGTCATGGTGGCCATCTGCTGTTTTGGCCCTTTCAGCATCCATTTCATTCTTCTTTTAGTAAAAGCAAATTGATTTGTTTTGGTGAAACCAACANGTCAGACTCTTGCCATTCCCTCAATCAAATAAAACTATAGCTGTTAATTACTGAGGTTTCCTTGATCTCTGTAACATAAGATGTAATAGAACATACCATTTCTTCTTCCTTGAAATTCAATTTGTCCTTGATTTCTGTGACACCACAGTGACTTGATTTTCTTACTTCAGGTTGTTCCTTCTCAATATATGCTCTGTGGGTTCTTCTTCATCCACGGTTCCTTTCAATGTGGTGTCCCTTAAGGTTTTGTCTTTGATTTATCTCTCTTCTTGATTTATGGGTTCTTTCTGTTCAGCTTTGTCATGGTGGCCATCTGCTGTTTTGGCCCTTTCAGCATCCATTTCATTCTTCTTTTAGTAAAAGCAAATTGATTTGTTTTGGTGAAACCAACAAAGCCTCTACCGTTCTTAGTATATGTGATTCTAGTGTGCTGGCAAATATTTAACAACTAGCATTACGCAGAATGGGGGGTGGGGGAAGAAGCCATGATTTATAGCATTCATTAGAATAAATACTCCTATCATGGTCAAAGCCTATTAATTCAATGCATATTTATTAAGCACCTAATACATACTGGAGGTACTGTTTCAGAGACCAGTAATCCACAAGGTGAACAAAAACATGAATTTTATATGCTTACGGATTTTATATTCCCATAAATTTTATATGCTTATAGATTTTATATTCTAGATATAAAGATAGACGATAAACAAATAATTAAATGCATAAATTAACTAATAATATAATATCATATAGTGATAAGTGCTATAAAAATAAAGTAGAATAAATGTGAAATGAGTGATTGAGGTAGGGAACTAAGTGTGGTCAGGGAAATCGTCCCTGAGAAACTGACATTTGTGTCAAGACCTGAATGAGAAGTGAACCATGTAAGAGCTAGGAGAACAGCCAAAACGTGCAGCCCTGGAACATTTGCTGGATTAGGAGGTAGTTCTTCTTCACGGAGGTTACTGAACCTGTAGGATGTCATCCTAGAAGTGCTGGTGGCCATTTTTCCACCTTGAAGTTAAAGAAACGCTGATATAAGAGATGATTCCTGGTGGTAACATCTGGACATTTGAACGTTGGGATATCCTTATTCATTGGTGTCTAAAGCCAGCACATTCCTTCATTTTTTAGGTATTTGAGCCCATAAATTGGCTCCCCCTCTTTTTTCGGTTAAGATAGTTTGTCTTAACTAATATACGTATTTACCCCCATGCCTTCAAATACTACTTATATGTGAACGTCTCTAAAATCTCTCTAGATTGGGTCTAATTCTAAACTCCAGACACATGTAGCAGCTCCCTACTAGGTATTTTTACCTGCAGGTTTTTTTGCAAACTTCACAAATATAATATATGTAAGTTTTAATTCATCATATGTCTTCCCCAAATTGTTCAGTCTATTTTCTCTTTCTATTCACCAAGTCAAGCCAAAACCCCAGGTTTCATTCTATATTCTTTCTTCTCCTTTAACCTCCTTAGAAGATTAACCATAATTCCCGTGAAATATGGCTTATAAATATATTGGGAACACACCCTCTTCTCCCATTCCCACCACTGAGGTGTAGGTGATTGTTTCTCACCTGGACTATAATAGTCTCTTACTGTGGCTCTCTGAATCCAGTCCTCCTCCCCTTTAGTTTTCATTTCCACTGTGTGGCCAGAATAAATATTAAGAAGTCTCTTAATAGTAAATTTGATTTTAAATCTTGTATCAGTCAAGATTCTCCAGAGAAACAAAACCAGTAGAATATGTGGGTACTTCAAAAAATTTGTGGAAAGATTTGACTTCACACACTTTTTGAAGTATCCCCAAATTTGTACACATATGTACAGTGTGCATATATTTGTATATATGTATGTAGAAAAAGACATTTATTTTAAGGAATTGGCTCATGTGATTGTGGGGGCTGGCAGGTCTTTAATTTGCTGAAATTTCAAGCAGGATTTCTATGTTAACACTTTCAAGGTAGAATTTTTTCTTCTTCAGGAGACAAAGTTTGCTTTTAATGCCTTCAAATGATTGGGTGAGATTCACTCATATTATGAATGATAATCTCCTTTAACTAAAGTTAACTGGTTGTAAATGGTAATCACATTTACAAAACGCCTTTGCAGCAACATCTAGGCTAGTGTTTAACCAAACAGCTGGGCACCATGGCTGGGCCAAGTTAACTCATGAAATTAACTGTCACAGACCTAGAGCAAACATTACAGAGCTGGCCATCTTCAGAAATTGAGAGCACCTGGATGATTTTAGTAATTCCTTCAGAAGGCAGGATCAGGCAGCTGAGGGTCCAAGATATAGTTTCACGTGCAAGAGGATCATCTGGGTGCTCGTGGTTAAAAATTAGTTCCTTGACTTCATTCTCAGGGGATTCTGATTCCCAAGGACTAAGGTAGGTAATGAAATTAATTTTGTGGGTCTCTACCAAGAGACATAAAAAAAAAAAAACCCACAGAAGTTTATAGGAAGTATCAGAGGGCATCTCACGTGGTAAAGATGAGTACTGCCTGAATGAAATTTTTGTTTCAGTCATGAGAGTGTGTGGGGCATGTTGTAAAATGTATTTCTAACTGTGGGTCGGAGTCAAGGTTGAGAAAAGTTTGAAAATCCCTTGGTGAGGGCTATGGTCAGTATTCAGCCTTGAGCCATGATGTGGCAAGCCCCTCTTCCCTCTCTTATTATGTGGACTTTTATTGCCATAGATAGTGACGTCCTTTCCTCTGTGGTCAGTTTCTCTGTCATCTGGTCTCCCTGAGTCCAGTGGTTGTGGAATAATGGAAGGATAAGGCAGCGAGGATACAAACAAGGGCATAAAATCCCCTTCTCCACACCCGCTGCATCCTCTTCCTTCCCGTCATTTCCTCCTCACCCATCCCTGATGTCCCTCTTTGCAATTTGTATGACTTGCTGTCACCTGTACTGCAGGGACAGCAGAGCCTGAAGTCAGATGTAGGGTCAAGCTCCCCACAGAGCAGATAGCAATAGCAAAGTGTACTTTAATAACTCTCAGCTCTCGAGCAGCTCTGGGAACCAAACTCGAGATTTCTAGCTCTGTTCCTCCTCAGCTTCCTGGCCTGAGGGAAGACCTGACTGATGGCTTTGAATATCCTTCAACAAATAATAAATAATCATAATCATCTGCCTGCCGCGGGGTGTCGGAGGCAGGCTGGGTTTGATGACGCTTTCTCACTTCTTAATACAACCTCAAAATCAGTTTTAAGCAGCAACCACAGTAGTTTGCACTGCATAAATTTCTCCTTGCCACTGTCCTTAAGTCTGATTTCTGGGGTCAGGACCATGGGGTGACATTGTTCCATGAGTGCTGTGTCTGTGGTGACCCTGGATTCCTAACTCAGGGTTCCTGAGATCCCTCTTCTCAGAGGCACCCTGTCTCAGGCACCTGCGTTTTCTCAAATGTCCCTATGTCTCTCTTCCCTCCTAGGTTATGGTTTGGAAAAATCCACGCTGAGTAAAAGAATGTGTGAGTGTGAGGGGCATGCCCTCAGGAGCACAGGCCCTCCGCAATGATCATGACCTTGGGCTTTGAGGTCAGAACCCTCAGTGAGAGTTTGAATTTCTGCCTTCCACGTGTGTGTGTGTGTGTGTGTGTGTGTGCGTGCGTGTGCATACATGAGTGAGTATGACCTTGATCATATTATCCTCTGAGCCTCAACTCATCATCCATAAAGCAAGGATGATATTAATAGTGGTAAGTAAAATAAGTAACATTTATTTAGTACTTCTATGTTTCAGGCACTGTTCTAAGTACTTTACCTGCCTCATCTCCTTGAGTCCTCCTGACAACCCCCTTAAGGAGGTAATATAATTGTCTTTGGCTTACAGATGAAGACACTGAGGCACAGAGAGCTTAAGGAAGGTGCCCCAGGCCACACAGCTGCCAAGTGACAGGGCCAGGATTGTGTACAGGGCTGTCATAAGCTTAGTCCCAGCCTCTGCTTCAGATCTCCTGGATACCAAGTGGCAGTAAGCCTGGGCATTATTGCATCCAGGCTGAGGGACAGGGAAAATTTCCTTTTAGGATTGCGATTAGCCCAAAGTAAATATTTTTCATTACAGATGTTCAGATTTAGGGAGATGGCTGATGTACATGAAGATCCTAACACTGCCCAAAGCTGCTGTGACAGCTGTTCCCTGCTCCAGTCCCTCTCCAGACCAGCCCTGTTCCTGAGAGCCCGGTGTGGGACTGGTCTCTCCCAAAAATGTCAGCTCATCAACAAGAGAGACCTTGGACTCCAGTGTTCTTTCCAGCACCCAGCGTGGTGACAAGCTCATCCTCAATGTCCAGAGCATGGTGAAAGGACTCTTGGGTGAGGGCCCTGGCTCCCAACCCTTCCTTCTCCCATCTGAGTAAAATGCAGTCTGCACATTGCAGTTCTCCTGTACACTGCAGATGCTCTTCACAGGGTATTAGTCCATTTCTGTTGCTTATAACAGAAATGCCTGGAACTAGGTGGTTTATAAGAAAACGAAACTTATTGCTTACAGTTTCAGAGGCTAGGAAATCCAAAGTCCAAGGAACACATCTGGTGAGGGTCCTTTTGGTGGCTTTACTACAACATAAGGGTCTCACATAGCAGAAAATGGGGGAGCAGAGGGAAACTAACCTCACACGTGCTCTCTTTTTAAAGCCCTCCGAACCATGTCCCTGACCACCAGTATTAATCCATTCACCATGGCATGGTCCTACAATCTAATCACTTCTTCCAGACCCACCTTTCAATTACCATAATAGGATTTCCCACCCTCAACAGTTACAGTGGACTTTAGGGGACACAATTCAATCAACCCACATTATTGGGGAAACCTTTGAGATACCAACTCCTTAGGGTGCTTTCATGTGTCAGATTGTGAGGAGCCAGGCCCCAGTCCCAAGGGGGACGAGAGGTTGGAGTTAGGGATTGATGGAGTTTGCCTTGGGCCAACAGCCTGGGGCTGGCCTGAACCCTGGATTGCATGTGGAGAACTGTTCTGGGCTGTGGCCTGGAGATGATATTTCCTTTTTACTCATGGTGAGTGACCGAGGGGGCCTGCCTGCACTTTCTACACACTGGGATGCAGCCTGGGAATCTCACGTTTGTTCTTCCATCGACTACCTGCCACGCTGTCACTTATTTCTGAGCTCCCAGACATGAATAACTTCCCTGGGGTAGGAATAAACCTCCCAACACTCTCATCTCACTTCATTTAGGATTCACATTTGGCAGCTAGAGGTAGAAGGGGACGGGGAGAGTGACAGAGAGACTGTAAACCCGTGATATGTCACAGCTCCTTTATGGCTTCCTTCATGAAGGAAGTTTGCTGGTGCCAGGCATGAGATGGCCAAATCCCCAACCATGGGAAGCACATTCCAACAGGACTGCTGGAAAATGATTCAGCTGCACTCACTCCTAATCCAATTTAATGATCCTATTTTGATAGCATTACGTATTTATTTGCTGATTAGGAGAAAAACCACCACCTCACAAGGTCTCTCTGCAGGTGCTCTGAAAACAGGGCTACTGGAGGTGCTGCTCTTCCCGGCCTGCATTCTGGGACTTGGGTCTTTATGTGAGAATGTGGCCTTCAGACGTGCTGGGATATTTGAAAGGGCAGGGACAGGGGGCGGGCAGGCAGTGCTAAAAGTCCTAAACAAGCCAGCTGGGGCGGGAGCGTGGTCGTGAGCGAACATTATCTGGTGTGATTCTTTGTTTTCAAGGCATCACCTCTTATTCCTCAGACCAACAGAATCACCAAGCTGTAAACGGCACACCTTACAAATCAGCGTCCCCTGATGTGGCTGGAGCGTTCATTACCAGCCGTAAAGGCACGCCAGCAAGAGAGGTTGCTGTTCTGTAGCCCAATTTTCCATCGCAATAACCCAATTAACTGGTGTGTGTGTTTGTTTTACAAAGCTCCAAGCTACAATAAACCATACAGATACGCGGGCTGCAGAAAGCTCTGTAATTAGGACAAGGTGTACAAATTAAACTACTCTTTTTAAACTTCAAACCAGCTAACTTCTGACATACTGTACTGCTGGGGCTTCTGGGACTGAACCCAATTAACATCTTAGTATTTTATAAGCATCGTTTTAATTGCATTTGTATGCAATCTTCTCTCCAAGTGCCTTTCAAGGTGCTAGTCCTTGTTCAGCTTTTATTACTTTGGTGATTTAAATCTTCTCTCTCAGAGGTTCCCGTTAATAATGACTACTGCTACTTCAAATGCTGGTCCAACATAAAACTCATCTCTCGGAAGAATTATGCTTTAAAACAGTTACATTTAACTTTATTATTACATTTTTAATTTTTTTCTCTGTTTGAACATTATGCCCTTAAACGTTTTATCAACCTGTCAGCTCTTGGAACGGCTGGAAAAGAGGTTCTCTTTAGGAGCTAGTGATGGCTTTTAATTTTTTTTTCACTTCCTCTGCTCACCTTTAGTTTAGAGCAAAGGTGTTTGGTGCCTTTGGACACCATGGTGATGAGGGGATATTTAAATAAGTGAATTTGTTTTTTATTAGTTTCTTTGTGTCTTTGTCTACATTTCAGGGCTGAGACTAAGCATTTCCTTCCTGTTCAAAATTTAAGGGAGCACCAGAAAATACAGGGATCAAGACAGATAATATCTTGATGCAATATTAAAATAAATAAATACAATCAGTAAACTACGATCTGCAGGCTAACTGCCTGTTTTTGTAAATAAAATCTTTTTGGAGCCAGGATCTGTGTATAAGGGCAGTGTTGTTTCCCGTTTTTACTTAGAATTCTGACATTTTATTCGTCATGGATTTTTTTTTTTTTTTTGGCATTCATGTCTACTTTTAAAAATATTACATGAAAACGTTATTTATCTTGGTTCATGAGTTTTCAGAGCCCCTTAAATTTCATGCCCAGTTGAGCGCCTCCCTTGCCTTCTGCTGGTCTGGGCCTTCCTTGCTATCATTCTAGGTACAAGGAAAACTTTAAAAGGGATCTAAATATACGACTAAGTCCTGAAGGGAAATTTTCACCCAGTGAATAAAAGGTGCAGGGAAAAGCCAGCCCTCTGTGTGTTTCTTCCTGAGTCCAGCATGTATGGAAGTCCTGGCTCCATGCTGAAAAGCACCCAAGCCAGTGGTGGTGCCTGAGCTTATGGGAACAACCAAACTCTTCTTCATAACTCTGCCCCACAAAACTAAAGTGTTTTCATAATTTTCCTCTGATGCTTCTTATTGCAAGGAGGAGTTAGGAAAAATGAGTACTAACGTTATGCTCAATTAGGATTTCTGTTATCTGGATAAAAATACACAGTCTTGAGCAGGCAGTGAGATCCTCCTGGAATATTTTAAACCTTTTTGCTTGATTGAGTGCCTTGTCAAACAAAACTGGCAGTCTCTCTCCCAGAGCTGCCTGAATCTATGCAGATATGATTTCTATCATGCCTTTATTATGTGTAGTCTGTAATAAGGATGAGCACATATAAATCATCTCTGGATGGCAGGTAGGATGCAATACTCAAAAGGAGAAAGACATTTCTGCTTTCAAATGTCTGGCGATTTCAGATATTATATAGCAAGTCTCCCCTGAATGGCACAATCTTCAATCCAACTCAAGCCCTTCTGTGGAAGAATGAGACTTTCATATCTTTTTTTGCAAGAATCACTAGCGAGATAAGAATTGTGTCACTAAGACTAGAGCACCGTATCTTTTTGGCTAGTCTGATATCAAAGTTGCCTTTGAAAACAGGATCCTTCCATAATTTGATTCAAGAGGCTGGCATTGTGGGAGGGTGGGGAGACCCCAGGTTTGGGGTCTGCTTTGCTCTAACAGGGCACAGGCCTTGAAGTGGGGAGATATCAGAACTCTGATGATCTGAATCCACAGCAAGGAGCAACTGCACTCTAGTGACATTTCAAAGGGTCAATCTCTTTCCCAAATGAGGAACTGAGTCATGAATGTCTCTACTCCTTTCCATGACACAAAGAGTAGTTTGTTAGGAACAAAAAGATAAAAGAAAAATAAAGCTGTACTGTAAATTCAAAGTCAAGGGCCTCAGAGCTGGCTACTAAAATTATTAAAATATACTGCATACTTATCGCATGCCAAGCAATAAGCATTTCCTTTATTATCTCGTTTAATCTTCCATAGAATGAAAGAATGTAGGTACTACTAAAATACCCATTTCCAGATAAGGGAAAGTAGGCATATTAAGTCACAGGTTTAGTGGATGATGGTCCAGAATTCAAACCCAGACACACTGGTGCCTGATCTGACTTCTCATCCATTCCGTTTCCACCAACTGAGTGGTCTTGGGCCACTTCATCTCTCAGACCTCAGAAGGACCAGGACAAAAATGAAATAGTTGGCTTAGAAACCGAAGCAAGTAGGTGGTTGGAGGGTCTCAGGATCCCCCTTCAGTTGCTGTTAAAATGTAGTCCATAGGAATTCTTTGGTCAGACCGGGGGTGGCGGTGGTGACAGGGCAGTGGGGTAAATCTCAGACATTTTGTGAAGTAACATTTCTCTGGTTTGGGGGCTTTCTTGCCCTTTCAGTGTCTTTCCCTCCTCTCTGTTCAGGAGCCTTGGATTTGACTGACAGGGGTCCACGAGAGCAGCCACAACCCTTCTCACGGTGCAGCACACGTAGGAAGTGACAGATGAGAACCTCATGGGGGGGCATCAGGTTGCCCATGGCCAGCTGCCCGAGGGCTGAGGGGGTTCAGGATGGCAGCTCTCTTACAACAGAGGCAGGGAAGCTCCGTAGCAGACTTGAGGGCCGCGAGGCTGGGGACTGTGTATCCCTAAGCCTAGCACAGTGTTGACTGGATAAATCCCTAGTCCCCTCCCAGTGCAAAGGAAGACATTCCGATAAAATAATTCCCACCAAGTCACTAGAGACTTTATGAGTCAATAGGGACATGCCAGACTGCCCTTTGTTCCGGGCACTTTAGGCCTTGCCAGTGGGAGATGTTTTGGAGCAAGGGAGTTTTCCCCACACCTGTCATCATGCCGAGTAGCTTCTTTGCCCTGCCAGTGAGAGGGGAGAGGTGGGGCCTGGCATGCCTGAGGGAGAGGGGGCAGTCAGGTAAGGAAGGGGGCTTGGGGAGAGAGCAAAGACCAGAGGGGAGACAAAAAGACCCACAGAGAGGAGCGTTTTAGGACTGGAGTCTTTTTTAATGAGACGGTTGGGGAATGGTTGTCTGAACACAAACCCAGGAAGCTGCTGTGACATGCACTATCTTCCACGTTATCTGCAGGCAGTTCCGGCTAGATAAAGGGGTGTCACTGTGATTTTTCAGCCTTGGCTGCCATGGCCCTAGTATCTGTGTACGGGATTCCCTGGGCTTTCTCAGAAACCTGAATGGCTAGCATAAGGATTCAGACCCTGGGAACTGAACTGCTGAGAGTTGAGATCCTGGCTGGTAGGATGCACGGTTCTCCATAGCTTGGTGGAAGAAACTTTGCCCTGCAAGAGTCCCAACACCGCAGCTCATATCTTGTCCTGGTCTCTCACTGGCTGTGGGATCTTAACTTCCTTCACTTCTACACTGGAGATGGTCATTTCTTCCCAAACTCCTTGTCAAAAGTGATCCAATCTCTGAAAGAAAGCTTTGAAAACTGTAAATTCTATACAAGCATAACGCATTGCTATGATTCAAGGTGGCAGCATAATTTTAAATCAGGAAGGGGAAGCCTGTCTAGAGGTTGACTGGTCTACCCCTTTATTTCCATGCAAGGTTAGTTGCCCTTAAGCAATTGAATACTATCAGTTGCCAATCCTGCTGTGACGCTTTCTTGGGGTGGACATTCTACAGACTCATTCACTCTTGCAGATGGATTGTCCTTATTCACACTTATCCTAAAATTTGCCTGTTGCAGTGGAAGCTCAGACCTTTCTTTACTTCTGATACAGATGGAAACAAGAGAGTCTAAATCATTCATGACAGCATGTCCCTTCATGTGCTTAAAGACCATCAGAGTGCTTCCTACCAACTTTTTCCTTAGAGCAGAAGCCCTACTCCAAGAGATCCTTCTCTTTACTTTCTGCTCTCATTTTCTTTCCTTCAGTCATTTGAACTGTTCTTTGTGGATGTGGATGTTCCAAGCCTTCATCTTGTGTCATGCCCTACAGCCCAGGGACGAGGACATACCTGGCCCACTCTCGGGAGAGAGGAGGTGTGGTTTAAAAGTTCCTGAGGCCAGAATTTGGTGAAGGTGGAGGAGGGATGGGCCATTTTGGGCCACTGTGTTGCTGACTGTTGACCTGACAGAGTCCTAGTGGCAGTCCTTGGCCAGATTTAACCCGGCCTTTGGCAGCTGGAAGCATGTGGCAGGTGATATTTGCTGAGCAGATTAACTTTTCTAGCTTGATGCAGACAGACTCTGGGGCATGGCCCAGATAGGCTAAACTCAGAGTATGCTGACGTCTGCATGTCGAAGACATTTAATACATGATTCAGTATTTGCTTAGACGGCAGCCTGAGGTCAGCAAAAATAATGCTGGAGAAACACAGAATTCCAGGGTGCCAGATCTAGCCTTTGACAAACAGCATCACTTGGGTAAGTTACTTGGCCTCTCTGAGCCTCAACTTCCTGATCTGTAAAATGAGGATACAAGTCATTTGCTGGATGACTTGTGAGGACTAAAAGAGCTCATGCATGTGAAAATGTGGAGGACAGTTCAATCTGTCAATTATGTAAGGGACTATATTAACACTATTATCACTTCATTAAACTCTTACCTCTTTGGGCAGCAAGGAAAGGAACTGTAAATTCTCAGGACTCTAAGTGGCCAAAAGAGTGACTGTGTCAGATTTCCCGTTCAGCACCTGAACCCCCCACCAAGCAGGGACATTGCCTTTCCAGGGTGAAGACTCTTGGAGCTCAGACAAGTTTCCCTGAAGGGTCGGGCTGGTTGAGGTGTTTGTGCCAGAGTGGCTAAGCAATAATTTATCGACGAGCGTTCTGAATGTGATGCTAGACCAGGTGAGGGCCCATTGTCTGGGAACTCTCTGGAGCTATACAAATGGATCCGACACACTTACCCTGCATTCAAGAATATTCCAAGATAAAATCGTCTCTTTATTCAGCAAATATTTCTCATGCTATTAGGTGCCAGGCAGTGTGCTAATTATCAGGATACCATGATAAACAAGACAGAGATTGTCTCTGCTATTTCATATTGTCTCATGGAAGCTACACTCTTAATGGCTGTGGATGGACTTTAGGGCAACCATGAATTCCCTGAAATTAGATACAAAATTGTATGTGTTTGTGTAGTTTTTGTTTTATTTGGGGGGGCGGTGGAGATAAGGGAGAGGGAGTGATTCTTGTCTAGGTTGTTTGGAGAAATCTGCCTGGAGAAGGATGTATTTGACCTGTTCTTAACAGGTGGGGAAGTGCAGTTCAGAGCCCTTCACTGCACAGCTCCCAGAGGAACCACTCACAGCGCAGTCTGTGTCAGCACTGCCACTTGGAGTTGAGCAGTGCGCAGCCTCAGCACCATATGTGATGACCCCGACTTGTCAGGGGGAGAGAAACCACCCTCGTGTTGGTGAGTTATGGATTTCTTGAGCAGGTTATCCCAACTGCTCTTTTGTCGTATTATGCCAATGGAACAGAAAGACCATCGAGAACACCAAAGAAAACCCCAGTACTATCACTGCTGGTAGAGCAACCTCAGTGTGCAAATAGGATCCATGTTCTTATCTTTCCATTTAATTGCTCGAAATTCTCACATACCTTATTAAAGGAGGCTCAGACTCTTCTACCACCCCTGAATTATCTAAAACCCCAGGGCCTTATTTAGCCCAAAGGGTGGCCAGTCCTTCCTGGACACCCACTGAAGAGAGGCTTGGAGTGTGGTCAGTCTTCCAGCGGTGTGGTTTCTCACTGGCTCGTAGTGCAACTCGGTGGTCAGGTGTTGTCCTGCATCATTCCTGGGTTTGGCCTCAGCTCCAGTCCCATCACGGTGGCCCCAGGATCTCACTCTCTCTTTGCTTGTCCTTATTGCTCACCTGTCTTCCAGGGATGAAGTTGGCAACAGCATCATAGTCCACCCCTTCACCAGCCTGGAACATTGATCCCCCTTTCTCCCTCTGACTCCCTCCCCTGGGGAGATGCTGCTTCTTTCTCAAGCCCTTATAATGCAGAAGGACTTATTACATCCCTCTCTGAGAACAATCAAGTACTCTTAAAACACCTCCCTTTTGAAGAAAGTTCTCTGCAGTGATTTAAACTGTGATGCAGCTGGTAACTTCTCCCACTGAAGAACGAGAAACCTGACCCAAGCTCAGTCTGGTAGGCAGTGCTTGGGAGGCTCCCTTTTTATATGAAGGTTTTATAGGTGAGTGGTACAATGGGAAGGTCGTAAGCTTTAGGGTAAGAGCTTGGATTTGGATGATGCGTTAGATCTGTGGCCTCGGGGAGTTTATTTAACCTTCTCTGAACTTCAGTTTCTTCCTCTTCAATATCTTTATATATTATCTTCCTCATAGGGTTGTTATGCAGATTAAATAAAATGATGCATATAAAGGACTTAGTACTATCCCAGCGTAGAGGTAGTCTTCAGTAAACTTTATTCAGAAGTAGCAGTAGAAGAGGAAGAAGAGGGGAAAAAAGGAAGAGAAAGAAGATTGGACAGGTGACTAGAAAAAAGAGAGCTGTGGCAGACCCAGGTGGCCAGTTAGCACCCATGACCACCCTGCTGTACCCCTGCTTTATGCATGAGCACCCCCATTCCCTCCTTCTCTTAAAAACAGAAGAAACTGTGATCGGGGCTCTCCCCCAGCTCCAGGCAGCATGGATGCCAATGCTTTTCATCAGGAGCTTTTATTCCGAGCTTTCTCAGTGGATGAGAGTCCTTTGACACCCTGAGCCAACCCTGTCTAGCCACGAGGCCCCAGTTATCTCCAGACTCCAAACACATCCCCCCATTCTGCCTGCTGACCTGCTTTGGGGGCCCCACCAGCCTCCCACTCAGCTTCTCACAGCTGGTCTTCCTGCTGGTGCCTTGTGGCACTGGTGATGCCGGGCCCACTTTCCCTTAGCCCTGTTCTGCCAACGCTCATTGAAGGGGATGAGGGAGCTCTTCCCAAGAGCCTTGGGCCCTCCAGTGGGGTGTCCCATGGGACTGGGGCCTCTGGCAGACGGAAGCCCCAGGAACTTCAGAAACAGGAAAAAGCCTTGTGTCCTGTGCTCTGTCCACCCCACTCCAGGCAGTGACCTGGGGTGTGTTTTCATGAAACTTGGCAGTTGCACACTACATTCTTTGTGGCACCCACTGGTCAATGGGTGATGTACTGTGGCTATAATTTCCCCAGTAAAGGACAGAGGGATGCTCTCTGACTTACTAAGGGTTGACAAGCCAGACTCAGGCAGGGCAGTATCCATACACCCTGTGTCCAGTTCTGGGAATAGCATTGTTCGGTGCCTCAGTTTCTCACCTGAGCGATGTGGAAATTGGCCCAGCCATACCCATGATAATTAGAAAGTAGCTCTAGCATGTCCAGGGGTGGGAAGACGAGCACCTCCCCATCCCTCACTGACATGACAAATTTAGCTCTACCACCTACTGGTTGCGTTAAGTTGAATAAGTTACCTCTCTCCCAAATAGGTTTCCTCATCTGTAGAATGGCACTGATAACAGGTGCCATGATAAGATAATGCTCGTAAGCCTGACACAGTGCCTGGCAGGTAGTGAGTGCTCAGTGAACATTTGTTCCTGTTATTATGTGTTTGACTAGCTCTTTTAATTTCCCAAAGCTTTTACATACCTCTTAAAATTTCTCACCTCATGGAAGCTCTTTGTGGGAAGTCAATCTCATCTAACAGTGGGAGAAATCAAGGCACAGAGAAGCAGACTGACTTGACTGAGCTGACATAGCAAGCCAGAGTCAGATCAGATCTTCTGACTCTGGGGGTGTCTGTTCCTGGAACCAGGGGGTCTGAGAATAAATCCAGGGACCTTATCGTCTTCGGGCACAGCCCACACTCACAGTTAGCATGACAGGCTTTGCTCGTCTTTGGCATATGCTGATCCCTTGCTGAAGACTTGTGGTAAAATCCTATTCCTTCCTCAAGGTCCTGCTCAAATGTTATGAACTCTGTAAAGGAACTTCTTTAGCTCCCCAGGTCGAATTCATCCTTCTTTCCTTGTATTTTGGACAGATATCTGATTTGGCACTTGATATCATACTGTAACTAACTTGGGATTGACCATGAACTTTGTGATGTGAACAACAATATCTTTGTACCCCAGTTCAGAGCAAGTGCACCCTAAATGTCTGTTGAATTAATAATACTAATAATAGCACCAGTGACTACGATCCCATTTAATGTTTGAAACAGTCCTATGAGGTAGTTACTATCGTTCTCCCCACTTTCCTCATGGGAAAACAGATTCTGAGAGTTAAGTAACTTTTCTGAGGTTGCACAGCTAGAGAGGAGCATGACTGCGATATGAGAAGCAGACTGTAGATCTGGTCATCTCCAGAGCTGAACTCTTAACCAGTTTTTCCATTCTCTCATCCCTGTTCACATGGAACTTTTTACTCCAGGTGATCAATACCTACTCCAAATGTTCCCCAGAAGCCAGTCCAGGCCAGCCTGCCAAGAGGGATGAGTAAAAGGGACCTCGGCAGTTGTGAGCTGAGTTGCAGCAGAAGAACCTGAACAAGGCTTATTGCATCTGTATGAAGTTAAAAGGCAAATGTCTTCAACTTCTCCAATGTGTCTCTCCCTGAGCAGCCCATGGGCCAGCCACATACAAGGTTGTGGCATGTTGGAGAGCCTTAGGGAACTGTTGTCCCTTCTCTTGTAATTGACCTTTTCCTGGGCTTGAGAGCCAGCTGGCCTTTGCATGTCTCCTCGCCTGCACTAGCTGAGGGGTAATTCTTTAGCAAACACTCCTTGCCCGTCACTTGCATCAAGTAAATGGAAATGGCCAGGGTTCAGCCAGGACCCAGAGTCAGAGTCTCACCAACTGAGTCTAGGGGGGATGTTTGCATGTTGAGAAATACCAGAGGTAACTTCAGTGGGACTGTAAGTATGGGTGCATACAGAATGGGGAGCTGCAGCTTCCAGGTCAGGAAGCTGCAAAGAAGAGGCCCATTCTGAAAGTCCTTGAAGCAGGTCACATAACTGTGTTTGGCCATCAGAATCATCGCAGCATGTCCCTTAAAACAGCTTTCTAGTTTAAGTTCAAGAAAGAAACCCATGACTCCTGCCCAATGCTCTTATTGCAATGTCTTAGGACTGGAAGGGTCTTCAGAGATGATCCAACCCAGCAAATATACATTTATCTTTCCAATTCCCAATCTTATACCCATAGCAATGGCAGACATCACTAACTGATAACAGTGTTCTATCTACAAAGGCCTAGAATGCAGCCTCAGTGTCCTTTGGTGCATAGAGACCAGGCAACCACAAAGTTAGCCACAGACTCCAACCAGGACCTTTGACTTTTAGCTTAACTCTCTTCACATGGTTCCTTATTGGGTCTGTGGGTATGGGGATCTTGGGGAATCCTGCCTCGGCAATATAGGGGCTTCTGTCTCTATTGGATGTCACCACAGGCAAGTTGAGGTCTTGGAAAGGACAATAGATTGGGAGTTGTGACATCAGGGTCTAATCTTGATGTTGCTACGGAAGGGCTGAGTGATCTCAAGAAAGGCACAACATCCCTTGACCTCAGTTTGCCTCACATGTAAAATGAAGGGCTTGAGAGCCACGGGCCGTCCTTCAGAAGTGTGGCCTTGGAATGTTTTTGGTATGTCAAGACATGTAGTGGAGACATATGTTGCTTGCTCCTAAGAGGCAGTGTCTGTGTTGTGCATATGTTCTACTTCAGCAAGGGCCCATGTGTGACAATCATGCTGCCACTCTATACTCCATGTCTGTAGCAGGCATTGGCAATGGTTCACAGCACTCTTCCCCACCCCGTGTAAACTTGATCTTAGGCTTTTCTCCCCCTTTCTGGTGAGGGGTCAGGGTAGCCACTACTAATTGATCAGGATTTGCAAGGGAGATAAAAACTACTTGCCATCTGTTATGGGTCGAATTTTGTTCCTCCAAAAAAATTTACGTTGAAGTACTAACCCGCAGTACCTCAGAATGTGGCTGTTTTTGGAGATAGGATCTTTACAGAAGGAAGAAGGAAGAAACGGTAGAAAAAGGAAAGGAGAACAGAGATTGGCACATTACTCCAGAAGGGGACGAAGCTGTTCTCCAGACATCTTTAGGAAATTCTATTTTGTTTTACTTTGGAAAAAGTCACCCGAGGCTCCCAAGCATCAGGCAGACCTGTTGGCTCACCTAGAACTTTCTTGCCATTTCCAGGAACAAAGGCCACCAATGGAAACTAAATCAGACACTGGAGAAACAGGGGTGATTGAAAATGGACTTAAATCTCCAACAAGGCTAAAGGGTTCAGTCGCTATTTCAGACCTGTTGGCGTTTGACTGGCTGAGAGTTAGAAAGAGGAGCTGGGAGCCTGGAAGCCTGGAGCTGGGGAGGTTTTCTGCTCTGCTCTCAGCGGAGGGTTTGGCATTTCACCTGCTAGATGGCGCTGTCCTCTAAGGAAAGGCGCCAGCTCCGTTTGAATGGGGGCTCAGTCAGGGAAACAGGAACGACTGAAGTTGAAAAGAATTGATGGGCAGGAGGGAGAGGGGATGATGGAAGGCAGCCCTTTCCCCAGCAGCAGCGTCTTCTGTGGTGTTGCTTCTTGTTCCCCTTATAGTTGTTACTTTGCAGTGTGGGAGTTTTGTACACTACCTCTGAAAAGTTGCAGAGCCTTTTACTCTGAACAAAAGTAAGAATATATGTGTGGGGGCGTGTGTGTGTGTGTGTGTGTGTGTGTGTGTGTGTATTGTGGGCAAGGGTCAGGGATAGTCATGGAGGCCTGCCCCAAGGCTGCAACTTACAGATGACATGTCCCAGTCCTCGTCTTTGGCCTTGACTTACATGAGATCAGTGGGGAAAAGAAACAGTCCTTTCTCCATCCTGCCGGCTGGCTCCTAGTGGCTTTACTCTGAAGCCTTCCGGCTCTGTGCCAGTCAGGGGCAAACTGCATGTAGGTGCTGAGACCTCCTTTTCCGTGCAATTTTAGTGTAAGACTGACAGGCTGGCTCCTGGTCTGCATCTGAGATCAGGGCAGCAGCCTGCAACTACTCCCACTCTATCAGCAGCCAGAAGGAAGGAAAACAAAGATAAAGGAATGGGGTGGGAGTGGGGATGGAAACCAGGAGGGAACTAAGAGAAGGGAGAGGAGGGGTGGGGAAAGAGGAGACAAGGGGACAAAGAACAGAGTTGAAGGGTGACAGGGCTGGGGAAGGGTGGGCAAGACAGGGTGGCCAGGTGTCCAGAAAGAAAGGGAAGGGCAAGGGGGAGAGGGGACGGAAGGCTGGGGGAGTGGGAAGGAGTTGAAACTGGAATGGAGCATTCAAGTCTGTGCCAAGGATGAGACACCAAAGACGAGACACCGGAAAGGCAGGGGAAGAAGGCCGTGTGAGGCAAGCAGGAAGACAGAAGGAAAGGAAGTGTAGTAGTTAGAGAAAGCCTGCCCATCGCCTCGGAAGGAGGCAGTGAGGACGCTGCAGAAGAGCCAGGCAGGAGATAGGGGCAGGAAGCTCTTGGAGCAGGAGATTCTGGAAGCAAGGGAGGCAGAGAGCAGAGCTGAGCTAAGAAAGCAAAGAAAGCAAGGAGAGAAACAAGCAAAACACAACACAAGCGAGAGTAAAGGGACAGGGAAAGAGCCATTAAAAGAATGCTTACTTTAGAGTCGTAAAAACTGGAATGTGTGTGTTTTGGCCTGTGGCCATTGTCCAGGAAACACAGTGTGGCTTTTAAGCAAATTGTGGTGTGGTTGGGTCCACACGTTCCTAGCTTGCCCTGGTCTGCTGTGCGAAACACAGCTGCTTTGAGCTGCCTTCTTGTTGGCTGGCAGCCTGGTATTGGGGACACCGGTTGGGGCCTGCTGTCTGAACAGAGTGTCGTCCCTGCTCCATTCAAGGTGCTCCACGTTCAGAGGCATCAGCTTCTCTTCCAGGGCAAGCACTGACATGTGTCCCTTTGAGATGTTTCCTGGTGGGACTGGGGTAGAGTTTCTGGCGGAGCAGAGGGAGAGACATGGTTAAAGACCACGTAGGATGGAGGTGAAGGGCAAGGCCCTTGGAGTCTGAGGGCCACAGTTCACTTCCTAGTTTTACCACTTTACCGCACAAACAAGTATATGTCACTTTGTCTTTCTGAGCCTCAGCAACTCATATGTAAAATTGGGGTTGTAATCATACCTATTTTATAGAGTTCTGGTAAGACTTGAATGAAATCCATGTGTCTAGCACAGTAGTAATGCTCCCTAAATATTTGCCATACTACATATGATTATTAAGGACCACATAACTCTGTGTGTGTGTGTGTGTGTGTGTGTGTGTGTGTCTGCATATGTTCTGGGGCATCAGTCCCTGAGTGTGGAGTAAGGGGCTTAGATTTAAAGACATTTTAGCAAGGGAATGATCTGTGCAAAGCAGCGTTTGGGAAGATAAATCCAGCAGAGACATATGGGCTGCTCTGGGGAGTAGGGGAGACCATTTTGGTGACTTTAAAAGCTGTCGTATAACTTCGTATAATGTATGCTATACGAAGTTATTAGGGACTTTCTGAGAGCATGGAGTGGATCCCAGAATTTCTAATCCTCCCTGCTGCAACTGAGTCTCTTCCCACACTCTGAGAAAAAGGAAAGGAGGAAAAAAAAAAGGCCAGTGGAGGAGCGAGGCAGGAGCCGGGCCTGCACGCTGCGCCCTGCGGTTACTTGCGGCTTCCTTGAGAGGCCATGGGGGGAGAGAGATTAGGGTCATCAGATAAGGCAGAGAATATTCAAACTGGAAGCAAAAAAGGCTGTTTTTCCAATAGTCGGTAATCAGGGAGCAGGAGGATGTAATTTGCAGATTAGGAACGTGAACAAAGAACATAAAATTAACTTTATAGCAAAGAGGGGCAGTCTGTTTGAAGAAATAAACCCCCATAAAGCATTATTGTTGATAACATCAGACTGTTGATTTAAACAAAATAGGAAATAAGACCAAATCAGCGAGAGGAGGGGTGCTCAGGGGAAGTTGAGGTTGAAACTTCAGGCAGGCATGGAAGGCTGGACGAGCCTGAGACTGCTGATGGGTGTGTGTGTGTATGTGTCTGTGTGTGTGTCTCTGTGTGTGTGTGTGTGTGTGTCTCTGTGTGCGCGCATGTGTGTAGGCAGAAATGTAGGGCCAAAGTAGGGACCATCTTTATTTAAAAAGTGGCGTTTTCTTATAACACCTGGTAAATAGCAAATATGCTCTTGCACACACGCAGTCTCTGAAACACCAGCAACTCTCCCCTCGAACACACTATTAACCTGGGTTCCAAAGCAGAAGAGTCGCAAAGTGATGCTTTGATCCCCAGGTGATTAGAGCAGGGCTCTGGCCCCTTTGATTACAGATAGGCTGACCAGATCAGGATAACACCCCTGATGAGAAGTCCAGTTCTGTGCCTTGAGAAGCCCTGCGTCTCCTAATGCAAAGCCTTCTCGGCTCCACATTGACTGGGGTGTGACTTGTTTTGTTGTTGTTGTTGTCTTTGACCTGCTGAGGCAAGACTCTTCCCAAGGACTGAGGTTCAGAGGAGGATCCCTGGGTTGCTGCGTGCCCCTAAGTGTTCATGTACCTCTCTAGGAATCCTCTCCTCCTGTCTCCATCTTGCTCTGGGGTCCTGGAAACTGCATCCTGGGAATCCCTTGCCTTCTGGCTTCCTGTAGAGTTCAACTGATAGGAGGCACCAGTAGGAGACCAGCGGGTGTGAGGAGGGAGAGAGGTCAGGGTATTTATCCCCTCGATTCCCTCCCTGCCAGGCTGTGGGCTGTAGGTTGGGCTTTCTCTACCCAAGTCCAGAGCTGTCCTGCCGCTGTAGATACAATTAGAGCTCTCTGTGGGTTTAGGGCTCTGGTTTTGTCCCGTCAGGCACAGGGGTGGTTATGCCCATGCCCCCCCCCCCACCATGCTGCAGCACCTGGGATGCTTCATCCCCTGCTGCTTCCCTTAAATGTGCCCTTGTGTCTAAACAGTCCCTTCATTAAGCTCTCCTCTAGTGACCCTATTTGAGTGTGCCTTCCTCGTGGGACCCTGATGGATACAGGTGATGAGAGCTACTTGGAAATCAGAAGGCCTGGGCTGCAGCTGAGGACCTGTCACAAGTTGACCATGTGACCTTGGACATGTTGCTTCTCCTTTCTGGACTTAGTTTCTTCACCTGTGAAATGGGGATGATGATGAGGTGACCTTTCAGCTAAAACATGCTATCATTTTGTTTCCACTAGTGGTGTGGTGGGCAGAGCTTTGGAGGAAAATAAAGAAGGACTTGAATCCTGGTTTTGACACTGACTAGGTATATGGACTTCACCAAATCACTTAATCTCACTGAATCTTGGTTTGCATCATCAGTAACACTTTCCTTGCAAGTAGAGGCAGGGATTAAATAAAACGCTACGTGTCAAAGCAGCTAGAGCTGTTCCCTTGACATAGGAGGCACCCAGTCCATGTGAGAGCCTTCCTCTTCTTCCCCAGCTTTCCTGGAGGAGAGATGCCTCAGCATGAGGGACAAGACATTGGATGTCTCTGGAGGTTCCCATTCCTTCCATCTCTAATGCTGTTTATTTATTTTGCTGATATCTCAGCCCACAGACTCCCTTGCATTTATCCTTTCCAATCTGCCTGGTCCTTGCAGACTTCTCCCTTGAGCCATTCTTTCAAAAGGAGAGCAGCAAGAGTTAGAACCAGCCTAAATATCCAATGCTGGACAACCAGATAAGGAAAATGTGGTATATTTATAAAATGGAATACTACTCTGCCATAAAAAAGAATGAAATTCTGCCATTCACAGCAACAGGGATAAACTTAGAGAAAATTATGTTAAGTGAAATAAGCCAGGCACAGAAAGAGAAACACTGCATGTCCTCACTCATAAGTGGGAGCAAAAGAAAGAGAGAAGCGACAATCACAATAATTCGTTGAACTTTCAAAAGGGAACAGAACTGAGGTTACCAGAGGTGAGAAAGGGGGAGGAGAAAGGGGGAAAGGGAGGAACTGGTAAAGGACCATGGGAAACAATTACATTTTATAATGTTGAATATACTAATTATCCTGATTTGAACATCACATATTGCACACAGATATTGATATTCAATGCTATACCCCACAGATATGCACAATTGACTATATTCCAATAAAATATAAGTTAAAAACATTCAATAAAAAAAAATGGAGAACATGCTTTTCAGGTATCTGTCTAAAAATAAACCTTGTGAATCTCAAACCAAAAAAAGAAAAAGAAAGCAGGCCTGTGTTTAGCTGGAGGGAAGGACCCAGAATCTTGTGTCACTTGGCTGGCCCTGCGTTCTGACCAGGACAGGGATTTCTTTCAGCTCAGGGCTCCCTGGGACAGTGGACCCATCTCAGAGACATTAACCTTTCTTCTTTATGCAGATGTTACCTGCAGATACCGACTGAGGGATAGGGGTTTTTTTTTTTTAATGGTAATTGCTCAGAAATAGAATTTAGGGCAAAAACTTTCTTCTTTATGCAGATGTTACCTGCAGATACCGACTGAGGGATAGGGGTTTTTTTTTTTAATGGTAATTGCTCAGAAATAGAATTTAGGGCAAAAAAAAAAAAAAAAGAGCAGTTTTCACCCAACTTGCCCTGCCCAACCCCAAACTTGCTGTAATTGATTTTGTACATATATATATTTTTAAGTATATAGAGTGGCACTCTTGAAATTTTTACATGTGGCTGGCTGGTTAGCTCAGTTGATTAGAGTGCTGAGTTACAACACCAAAGTCAAGGGTTCAGATCCCTATACTGGCCAGCTGCAAAAAAACGCACACTTTTTTTTTGCTTGAAGTTTCAAGATTTAAGTGCGTGACCTGCTGATAGGTCCAGACATGGACAAAGCTGTGATAAAAGGAAGTTCAGCAGTAATATGCTTTTATTCACACTTAGTATCTCAGTGTCCTCTTTTTTCATTTGAGCATCTCAATTAACAGATGCTTACATCTGTAACTGCCCATAGTTGACTAGAGACCCCCTTGCACTGACTTTACCAAGGTCAAAATGGGGTCCCATAATTCTGTTCCCACCAAATATAAACATGTATGTCTTATGTGTATCAGTACATACTGCATGCTCCTAAATATATGATAATTTGATCTGTTCTTCTATCCATCCCTCCAACCTCCAATGCACAAAATGTCATAGTAGGATTTCTATAATTATTTCAGAAAAAGTGTCATTCACAGTCCAGAAATATAGAGTATATTTGCAGACCCAAAATAAGGAAGGATAAAGAGTTCTCTCACAATAGCAGTGCAGGCAAGAACTAAGTGTCCGGTAGTGATAACAGGCATGTCCAACTTCAAAGAAAGAGACAGCATGATGGGGCAGAGTAATAAAAGCTGATTTTAGAGAAGAAATGGGAATAGAGCCAGGACTCAAAGGATGAGTAGAATTTATGCTAGTACAAAGAAAGGGAGAATCCTACCAGAGAAGGCATGAGGGGTGGGTGGGGGAAATGAGAAAGGATAGGAAATAGAAATCTAAAAGTAGATTTGTTTGGCTGGAGTGGAGTGTTTGAGAAAGTAGCCGTGATAAGATTGGAAAGGGTGGTTGGTGCTGGTTTACAGAAAAGAGGCTGGGAAGCTAAACTTTTCTTATAGGCAACAGACCTCCTGAAGATTTTTCTACCCAGGGAGAAGCATCTAGTGGAAGTATGCAGAATGACTTAGAATATGGAGTGTTTGGGTTATCTGTTGACTAATTCATAGATGCACTCAACAAGAGTTTAATGAGCTCTGCTATGTGCTTAATTCAATGCACATGGCTGGGCACTAGTTATTATGTCCTAGTTCTTTCAGAAATCAAAGCAGACTTTGCTCTTGCTTTGGAGAGAGCTTCTTATTCATCGAGACTAAATAGTTAACCCATAGAAGATGAATAAGTGAATAACCATTGCAGTTAACTCTTTTATAAAAAAAGTTCTATTGTAAAATTAAACACAGATATATAAAACTAAACAAAATAAATGTTTAACTTAATGAAATATTATACAGTGAATACCATTATAACTACCTCCCAAATCAAGAAAAATAGAATTGCTGGCTACTCATGTGACCCCTCCATATGCCCCATCCTATCACAATCCTTCCCTCCTTCTAAAGTAACCACTATCCTGACTTTTATAGTAATCACTTCCTTGCAATGATTTATCGTTTTATCACTTAATTGTGTTTCCCTAAACCCGATAGTTCAGTCTTGCCCATGTGGGTTTTTTTTTTTTAACTTGATATGACCTTTAGGTCTCTTTTAATCTATGGTTTTCCCCTCCACCTTTTTCTTTCTTTAAAAAATAATTTATCTATTGACACACCTGGGCCATTTGACTTGTTGAGTTTCCTATAGTCTGGATTTTTGACTGCTCATTCACGGTGCAGATTAACACATTCCTTTATCTGTATTTCTTGCAAATTGAGAACTGGATCAAGAGGCTTGACTTGACACAGATTCAATCCCTTAACAAGGTTATAAATAGTGTTATATCTTTTGTCTTTCATCAAGAGGCATGTAATGTCTGGTTTGTATTTTTTTTTTAATATTAGCTGCAGTAGATGCACACTGTCTAAAACTATTAATTCATTGGGTGTTGAAAAATAATATAGTTTTAATTCTAATACTTTTAGAGACTCTTCCTTTCATCTACTCTTTTGTTACACGGTTCTACAGTTCCACTATTTAGCCTACCACATGCATAAGCTCTTTTCACCAAAGAATCCCTAGTGACAGACGGGACTAAACTCATTTCCAGGGAGGTGATTGGGCTGAAGCTTACCATAGTCTCCTGGAAGCCTATGATTTCTTTGAAGACTAACGTTTTATCTTAAAAATCTATTTGAATTCTTTAGTTTACATTTGAGCCTGTTTCCTAATGATGATAATCTCCCTACTCTACTTTCTGGCATCAAAAGAAAAATTTGTTTGGGAAGATATATTATGATTTTTCCATGGCTGGGAGGACTCTGGATCACCTTAGAAAAACGGTATCTCATTTGGATGGCACTGCATCATATTACAGGAAAGAGTGAAAATTAAGAGGTGTCATTAATCCCAACTCTAGCTGATTCAGCTCTAGTCTGATAACTTAGAAAAGAAGAGGACTCCAACAGATCTTTTCCCAATCTTGATTGCCTCTTGCTCAGAATTCCCTACTCATGCTCGCATCCCATGAGTGAGGCAGGAGGTCTCAGTGGAGTGTGAGACAAAGACTACCAGTAAGACTTTCTCTTCCGGTAGAAAGTAAGTGCCTGGAGATCATGGATGCATTTCCTGCACAATGTTGAGTGAAGAGCTGAGCCTCATGGAATACTCATGTACGAACTGAGTGTCAGAATGGACTTTCCTGGCCCAGGGTTCATGGAGGGCTTGTTGGGCACAGAATCAGTATCCTGGGCTTAGTTTCTCCTGAAGAGGGAGTGTGGAGCACTTATTTACGCCCTGCAGCTCTTTGCATGATTTGCATTGTTATTATGCACGCTTTCTCTGAATCCACCCCCCACCCCCAGCCCCTTCTGCTCTGCAACTGCTCAAGGTCCCAGGACAGTTGAAACCTGACCAGCCACAGCGCTATTTTTAACCTCTCCACGCATCGCAGCTGAGGACTTGGCCCATACACGCAGGTGCGTCCACGGCTGCTGTTTCTTCCTCTGTGAGGATGTGGGCAGAAAACCAATGCCTGTGTCTGCAGTGGAGGGGGCATGGGAGGGGGAGGCCGAGTTGTCTCTTAACCTCTTGGTTTACCCAGCTCTGCTCACTGCAGCGTGCAGTGCGACAATATGGCAATTCATAAAATGTGACATTCATGTGTGCGCCACACCGCTGTGAGCCTGTTTTATTCTATGATAAAGACTACATCTGTCAGGCCCTATCTGCTGGTGTTCGGGCCAGGAGGAGAATTATATTGCCCAGATTTGCTCCTTCCTTCTCTTTTACTAGAGGCCTCTCTCAGGGCAGAAATCCATGGTAGATCTCCCCACATCAGGAAAGGGGTGGATCAACTTCAAATTACTTCTCTCTTTAAAGGACTTGCCCTAGAATGTCAGAGAATTTCTGTGACCTATTAAACTGATACATTTTATATATTTTATGTATATATAAAAATCATGAGATATATGTGTATAATACACATACATATTTTTAAAAATTTTAAGGCTGACTTTGGTTTTGAAACTTTTCAGCAGGCATTTTTGTTTCAGTTAATCACGTTTCTATTGCAGCCTGGGGACTTTTTAAAACATTTCGAGAACCCCCTATCTTTCTCCCAAAGGCTTAAGTATTATTTGATAATTAGGCTTCACAATTATGTTATACGTTTTGGAGAGCAGAAGTGTGGGCCGGGGGAGGGTGGGAGGAAGAAAGTTGTGTGTGTTAGTTAATGTGGGAGGAATGAGGGGTATTATCTGGGGATTGGAGAAATGCTTATGAGAGAAGGAAGTTCACTCTGTCAAAATTGTGTTGGTTGCCAGTTCTCTGTGAAACCTTCACTTAGGACACAGAGAAAGGGGCGGGGGGAACCTTGGAAACTTTCTCGCCTTTCCTAATTAAAATGATGCCAGAAAATACGATCCACATAGAGGCCAGCTACATGCCATTTAAAAGGAAATATGCTTTATTATAATTTCTCTCCATTTTCTGGAAGTCATGATGGGAACAGGAGAAAGGAAGAATACTTGTTAAAAATTTGGACATAGTATTTTGGTATTTGCTCGATTGTGACCTTGATAGCACAGTAAAGTGATCCTTGCTAAAATGACAGTTTTTCTCCCTTTCTTCTGCCTGTGTTCACATACCTTCTGCTTCTCAACATCCACACATTTCAAATAAGCAGAATGCAGTGTCCAGCACTCTTGCAGTCTATTCCTTTGGTTCATGTTCTCTCTGACTCTCTATAGGAAACAGTCACCTTTTCATCTTCAAGCAAGTATATAAAAACCTGAGTTTTTATTTTATGATAATTATTTTCTTCTTTTTTAAGGAAAAAAGTTTTGTTTTTGTTTATTGAATCAGATTTTAATAAAGTTGGGTATGTGGTTGATTTTGAGAGTAAAAGAGAGAGAGAGAGAATGAGGGGGAGGTGTGTGTGTGTGTATGTTTAGAGGATCTGAGGGCTCTCACCATCAAGAATGGCCCTCAGTTAAAATGTTAAAGTCGATGAAGTTGTGTGCCAAGGGGCCATTTCTTCTTTCTTAATCATTTCTCTTACAAATCCACGCCCCCAAGATACAATGGAATTTCAGGCAATACAGACAATGGTAAAGGCTTTTCTTTCGTCTGTTTATCTGCCTGCTATTTAATGTAATAATTACTGTCATTATTAGCTTTTGGTGGGGAGGGGTGGTAATTTCTGAAGTTCTTGGTCCTTCCAGAATCCCATCACATACAGAGCTGCCTTAGGCCGAGTGATGCTAAACGATTTTCTCTTGGCTGGGAGCAGGAAGCTGGTGTAGCAGCCGTGACTGTGATGGCGATGAGTACACTGGGCTGGGTGTGCAACAGCGGGGAGTGAAGGGAACCGTACAAACGGGCAACTGGAGCTGCCCACCTCTAGACTAGTGCTGCCAGGTGGGGGGTTGGGGAGGTGGTGAGCCCAGTGTGGGCAGATCTTTGACTTTTCTGGATTGTTATGTGAAGTTCTTTTTAAATGCTGATCACTCATTCAAGTTAAGAGGGGGAAAAAAAAACCGCTCCATAGGCTAAATCAAGCACATCAGGATTCCTCTGCCATAGAGGAAAGAGTGTTGAGTGCATGTGGCTTCTACTCGCCTGCTGCACAACTTTGGAAAGGACTGTTTACGTTTACTCCTTTAGGAGCCAGAAGAATTGGGGTAGGTGAGCACCAAAATTTCTTCTTGCTTGGATCCTTTTGGATTTTATAACACCGGGTCCTGTGTTCAAATCTTCAAAATCCCTTCGTCTCCTGGTTTTTCATGAAGAGCTGGGCAGATGTCCAAAAGGAGAAGAGAGGAAAAGAGGAAGGTCAGAAAGGTCTAGGCAATGGAAGATACTGCCTGCTCAGGGGCCACTACATTCTTTTGGAGAAAAGCCTCCTTCTTTGATTTCTTGTCTCCCCTGAGGGAACCAACATAGTCCTTTTCCAGCCATCTCCCTCAACAGAAAATATGCTCATTCAATATATGTATTAGTTGCCTGCCTGGGGCCAGGCATGCTCTTATGGCTTCTCTCCCTTGTAATATATTTAGTTGAGTAAAATAATGGAGAACCCTGCTCAGGGGCCACTACATTCTTTTGGAGAAAAGCCTCCTTCTTTGATTTCTTGTCTCCCCAGAGGGAACCAACATAGTCCTTTTCCAGCCATCTCCTTCAACAGAAAATATGCTCATTCAATATATGTATTAGTTGCCTGCCTGGGGCCAGGCATACTCTTATGGCTTCTCTCCCTTGTAATATATTTAGTTGAGTAAAATAATGGAGAACCCTTTATTCCACACATTTCGAGTATACCAGGGACAGGAGACTGGTCTGTTGGAAGAGCCGCTGTGAGAGAAGCAGTGTGGGGAGGGTGGTGGGGCAGGTTTAAACTTCACAGAGAAATGTACACAATGAGGTGGGTCACCTCTTGGGGAGCCCAGACTCTGGGAGCCAATGGAGAGTGAGGTGGAGAGTCCGAGAGAAGCAGTGTGGGGAGGGTGGTGGGGCAGGTTTAAACTTCACAGAGAAATGTACACAACGAGGTGGGTCACCTCTAGGGAGCCCAGACTCTGGGAGCCAATGGAGAGTGAGGTGGAGAGTCACCAAGGTGGCAGAAGACTGTGTGGGGTGTGCTGCGATCCCTCTCCACTTGTCTCAGTCCTTNAATGGAAGATACTGCCTGCTCAGGGGCCACTACATTCTTTTGGAGAAAAGCCTCCTTCTTTGATTTCTTGTCTCCCCAGAGGGAACCAACATAGTCCTTTTCCAGCCATCTCCTTCAACAGAAAATATGCTCATTCAATATATGTATTAGTTGCCTGCCTGGGGCCAGGCATGCTCTTATGGCTTCTCTCCCTTGTAATATATTTAGTTGAGTAAAATAATGGAGAACACTTTATTCCACACATTTCGAGTATACCAGGGACAGGAGACTGGTCTGTTGGAAGAGCCGCTGTGAGAGAAGCAGTGTGGGGAGGGTGGTGGGGCAGGTTTAAACTTCACAGAGAAATGTACACAATGAGGTGGGTCACCTCTTGGGGAGCCCAGACTCTGGGAGCCAATGGAGAGTGAGGTGGAGAGTCCCCAAGGTGGCAGAAGACTGTGTGGGGTGTGCTGCGATCCCTCTCCACTTGTCTCAGTCCTTCAGCAAAGCTACGGGAGTTTGGAGGTACTGGTGCCCAGTCAATACAGGAGGCTCAGACTGGCAGAAGAAAGAATGTCAGGAGTTTGCTTATGTGGGGAGAACTGGGGACTCAAATAAGCCATGAGATTGTCTGAGCCAATTCCTGAGAGGCAGCGAGGTCCTTAGGTAACGTCTGGATACATTTGGGTACATCTGGGCATGTTATCTCCTGAGCTAGGCTGTGAGTGGTTTGAGAGCAGAATCCTTGTCAAAGTTGCCTCTGTAGGCTTGATGGGGCCAACACAGTGCTTTTTCTTAGAGCAGATGCTCAATAAATACTTGCTGAATGAGTGAATGAATGAACAAGAAAGCTGTTAACTGCCACTCGGTTAACATAGAATGCAGGCATTGAGTGGATAGAAAGACTAGAAATAAGCCAGGCTGGAGGGAGTTAATATCTGCTTTCAGCATTCACAGGAAGGATAATGTATGCTGGGAAGGGAAAGCATTAGTCTTTCCCTTTTGAAACCCCAAAAAGATTTGTCTGAAGCATGTATTTAAATGGGCAGCATACAGGTGTTTTCAGAGCTGCTCCAGCCCCAGAGAAGGCCTCAGGGCAAACCAGAGAAGACGGCACTTGGTAACGAGAAACACTCCTCAGCGACTCTGCATGCTTCAGTGGGAGAATGCAAATCAACTCATTTCCGCTTTTGAGGACAACTTCAGATAAAGGGGTCCCCAGGCAAAGTAACCCCTTCAATGTGCCTGACTGTCTCTCCCCATTGCTATCTTTTCCTGCACTACCTGCCGCGTGAGCTGCGGGGGTGGAGAGGGGTTGTGGAGGGGCTGTGCAGGAGATGAGAGAGGAGATGCATAGCAATGAGGAGCTGGGACAGGAGAGAGAAGGAAGGGGCTTGGGCATTTGTGTGCTGGCACAACTTTGTAGAAAAGGCCTTGAACCAGGAGGCAGAACTACCTCTGTTTCTGTCTCTGTCAGCCACCAGCAGTGGGTGACCTTGGGCAAGGGTCGGATTCATAGGTAGTCAAAGCTAGAGTGGATAATGTTAGAAATCATATCAATCCCACCATCTAGTTTTTGTTTGTCTTGTTTTTTTAACAGTTGGGAAACTGAGATCTGAATAAGGTATTAATGGGGAGTAAGTGAAAGGCTAGGATTAGAATTCAGGTCCCCTGGCTTCCAGAACAGAGCCCCTTCCACCATCCCAGGTGTCATGCCGTATCAGCAGGCATGGGTTCCCATATTTCAAAATTTGGATGTGAATGTCTGGGTGCGCCTCATGGCTCAATTGTGATTTTAAAGGACATGAATATCTCAAAAAATGATGGTGACCTCCCCTGACCACAAATGTAGGAAATTGAAAATGAAAACAGTGCAAAATTGTAACATGAGGTGAGGAAGTATAAAAAATTAATTTTTCCCATGATAAATAGTCTGTTGATTCTCAAATAGCAAATTTGATTTAAAATTTTTATTTTGGGTGCTCCTGTTTTACCGATGCCTCAGGCACATGCTTTTTCTGGTTATTGAGAAATCCAGGTTATGACTTTGAGTGTCATGTGCTTATTTTGGAGTGAGTGCATAACAGTATTGTGTGAACACACGTTTGGGCAATTATCTCTGATTATTTTTAAGTTTATGTGGTTTTGTATGTTATTAAGTACATGTGATGGTTTTTGTGTGGATACATATGTACACAAATGCAGGTTTCTATTTCCTTTTTCTACAGTGAGGCAATCAAGTGATTACTAAAATTGGCAGGTTCAGGTTTTGATATATGTATAAAGGGCCTTTCACACGGCCTGTACTCAACAGCCTGTAATCAATGCACAAAGGCTACTTTTTCTCAACAAGTAAAAGGTATGAGGGCTGGCTGGTTAGCTCAGTTGGTTAGAGTGTGGTGTTATAACACCAAGGTCAAAGGTTCGGATCCCTGTACTGGCCAGCTGCCAAAAAAAGGAAGGTAGGATCACTCCAAGTAAATTTCAGTCTACACTTGAAATAGTCTGGGTTAGAAAAGCATCTGGGACCCGAATTTCCAGAGAAAGTCATGTGTCGAGAGTCAAAGAATGGGAAGATTTGCTTTGTGCTTTATTAATTTTCATACTCTGCTTTTTAGGGATAAGGTCTAAATACCTTTCAATGTTTTCCTTAATCAACAAAGAGTTTACTGCAGTTTTTTTCTTGCTTATATATCAGAAGCATATGTGTATATGTAATATATATACAACGGGACATCAAAAAGTTAATGGCAAGATTCATATTATCTTTCAATTAGATTTTTCCACAAGCTTTTTGAAGTACCCTCATATATTATATACATATTAATACGTATTTCTTTACACACATGTTATTTCACATGGGTGGCCCCTTTGGTTTTGGCTTGGCTTGTCTCTCCAGGAACCTGAGCTTGGGGCTGGATGTGAGATGGTTCCTGCACGTCTTGGTGTGTAGTCCATAACCTGCAGTCAGTGTAGCTCCCGGCAAGTGCTCTCTGCCTGCCCATGAGACTTTGTCCGTGTTTGGAGAGATGTTCCCACATGTCAGTGGGAGACCCTTACTCAAACTAAAGTCTGGAATTATTTCCTGTGATGATAACTAGAGCTGGAGGAATTCACTGTAGAGCATCCTACATGTTTTTCCCCAGGTGGTTTTTTCATCCATGCTGCCTGTTGCTTCTCAGGAAAGATCACTGTAATACTGAGCTAGTGTTTAGTGATCTTTAGTGTAGGCCATCTCAGTGACAGCCATTACACCTGCTGTATCTAACCCCCATCGCCCAACCCTCCCCAAGGATATTTGGTAAAATCTGGAGTCCATTTTGGTTGTCATAACTGGGAGGGAAAGACTGCTATGGTACCTAGAGGCAGTGATGCTGCTGAACACAGTATAGTACGCTGCTGTGTCTCCCCCTCCTCAACCTTCACAAAGACTTATCTGCCCCACAATGTCAATTGTGCTGAGGTTGAGAAGCCTTGGTATGTTCCCAGCTCTGTGTTCCTTTGCTACAGTCATGTCTCCTTCGGTCCTCTCAAGGATCTGATAGGTTGGGTACTATCGTCCACTCCCCATCTGAAAATGAAAGGCAGTGTGGTGTGGAGAGAGGAATGACATGGCCAAGGTCAGCAAGCCCCAGATGCAGGACTGCACACGAGCCAGGTCTGGCTGCTTCCGGATCCTCAGCTTGAAGCATCACTCTCTGCTGCAGACATCCTCGGGCCTGTCTGACCAGCATCTCAGAGAATGAACTGGGATTTCTGGTCAATATGGGGACACTCCTCACAGATGCAGGTGAATTGTTCTTGTACTGGAGAGACCGTTCTTAGATTTTTCATTCTCTCCCACCAGATGGTGAGTACTGTGCCAGAAGTCACCTCCAGTGTAAAATTCGTCCTTGTGGAGCCTGCCTTCTCTTCTTTCTTCTTCATCTCACACTTCTGGTTTTGCTTTTCTTGCATCACAGTAATCTTGCTCTCCTTTTCTAAACTATAGCCCTTCCTTAAAGAGCCCTCCAAGAGCTGGTGGGCCAGCTTTATTAATGGCCTAACTGGATGGTTGTCCTTTGGGGTGAGGGTGTTGGTTATTGCCACCAGACCAGAGAAAATGACAATTTCCTCTGAAACTGGACACATTCTGAAATCCTGACATTCACTTTTAAATTCTTTTAATGAAATTTTCCAGCCATTCAGAAGCTAAGAAAACAAATAAATCCGAATTTACGTTTCATATTATGACAAGATTTCACAGGAAAGATTTTCCTTCTGCAAAAGCCTTCAGAGGAATTTATCAGGAGAGAAAAGTATTCCTGGAGATCTCATCAGATTAACATATTTTATTAATTACCTATTATGAGACCCCAAAGCTAAACAATCATAAAAACAACAAAAAGAGGTAAATATAGTTCCCAGTGACTAATAGATGCCATGAAAGACATAATCAGTAAAATCAATTATATGCATTATTATAATGAGAGGTATGGTTAGTGCTTTAAAAAATAATTAGGTTATTGGCTAAGAGGAAACTAGCCCCCCTCCATTACCCTAGAGCAAACCCTAGAGGCTTCACTCAAAGGCTTTTAGTATAGAAATCATTGGTTTTATTGGCCAGGCAAATTAGTGACTCCATTAGCTTTGCCAGTGGGGGACCCTGGTATTCCTAAGTCACCAGGTGCTTTTGATCTGGTCATGCATTTTCTTGAGTGGAAAAATATAGGGTTGGAACAATGCATCAAAATGTGTACAAAATATATGCCAGTCTAGCTATATGGCTAAGGCAGGAACTGATGGAAAAGAGGTAAAACAGGTGGTGAGGGTTTGGCTGTGTGTGTGTGTGTGTGTGTGTGTAGTGTGTGGTGTGTGGTTTGTGTGCTGCGTGTGCACACCTGCCCAGTGCACATGCATGTGTCACTTGAGAGCTGATCAACATTTTCAAACCGCCGTCCAGAGCTCAACTTGCCTGTCTTGTTTTGTATGTAAAAATATTCCATTTAAACCTGTCGCAAAACTACCTCCAAAGTGCTAATAAATAATATATGCAAGGTTTTCTTTCCTTATCAATATAAAGAACTGTGGAGTTGTGAGGCTGCTGAAAACTTGCATTAGACAATTTAAATATAGTTCCCAGTGACTAATAGATGCCATGAAAGACATAATCAGTAAAATCAATTATATGCATTATTATAATGAGAGGTACGGTTAGTGCTTTAAAAAATAATTAGGTTATTGGCTAAGAGGAAACTAGCCCCCCTCCATTACGTAAATATAGTTCCCAGTGACTAATAGATGCCATGAAAGACATAATCAGTAAAATCAATTATATGCATTATTATAATGAGAGGTATGGTTAGTGCTTTAAAAAATAATTAGGTTATTGGCTAAGAGGAAACTAGCCCCCCTCCATTACCCTAGAGCAAACCCTAGAGGCTTCACTCAAAGGCTTTTAGTATAGAAATCATTGGTTTTATTGGCCAGGCAAATTAGTGACTCCATTAGCTTTGCCAGTGGGGGACCCTGGTATTCCTAAGTCACCAGGTGCTTTTGATCTGGTCATGCATTTTCTTGAGTGGAAAAATATAGGGTTGGAACAATGCATCAAAATGTGTACAAAATATATGCCAGTCTAGCTATATGGCTAAGGCAGGAACTGATGGAAAAGAGGTAAAACAGGTGGTGAGGGTTTGGCTGTGTGTGTGTGTGTGTGTGTAGTGTGTGGTGTGTGGTTTGTGTGCTGCGTGTGCACACCTGCCCAGTGCACATGGATGTGTCACTTGAGAGCTGATCAACATTTTCAAACCGCCGTCCAGAGCTCAACTTGCCTGTCTTGCTTTGTATGTAAAAATATTCCATTTAAACCTGTCGCAAAACTACCTCCAAAGTGCTAATAAATAATATATGCAAGGTTTTTTTTCCTTATCAATATAAAGAACTGTGGAGTTGTGAGGCTGCTGAAAACTTGCATTAGACAATGTAATGAAGCAGGAATTAGAACAGCGTAGTTCCTCTGGCCATTATAAATGAGGACGGCAGCTACCTGGAGAATGGGAAAACTGATGAGGACAGTCTGTTGTAGAGAGCAGGAGGAAAATTTCCCTCAGGAACACATTTCAAATTACTTATTTATGAACTGATGAACTGGGAGACCACCTATCGAGACATCGGCGTAAGCAGTCTGCTGCAGACAGCTACAGAACTCCAGCTAATTGTGTGGCTGTTTTCTGTTAGAACTCCTGCTATCCAGCTGGGCTTTGGAGGTGGGAAATCTAGGCTCTAACTAGAAGTTACACTTTTCTTCTTTCTTGTTCACATAAGTATATACATACATATTTTAATCCACTTGAATTGTATAGTGAGAGCCTGGGAAAAAGCAGCTCCAATTGGCCTGGGAGGGGCTGGAGAAGAGAGGAGATTCTGGCATTGAAAGGTTTGTAGCTTATGCCCTGTGGTCGGGGAGAGAGAAGGGGTTCTGGGCTCCTGTCTCAGCTCTCAAAAAGCTATTGGATCAGGCCATGGAGAGCCATCTCCCCCTCCCCTTCTTGGTCAGCATCTTCCTCTCCCTCCTCCACAGCTTCATTGCCATGGAGACAGAGAACTGAGTGCTGGCTCTGTGCTGGGCTTTCTGTGGTGTTTTACAGGAATCATCTCATTTTACCCTGCAAGAACACCATTGCTATCCCCATCAGGTATAGGGAGGTGAATAAGCAGATGGATGAGAGAAGTAGAGTGACTTTGCCATGACCAAGGCCATGAGTTTAAGTCCCTTTGACCCAGGGCTTGGACTCCTCATCACCTCCTGGATGATGGTACATTTCACCGGAAAGGAAACGGCACCTTCCACTGGGGAGTGCTGTGAATGTGTTCTCTGTGCTGCAGGCAGTGTGGTGGGAGAAGAGGACAGGCAATTGGGAGATGTGGATGTCACTGGGAGACTGTAGCTGATAGTTAAAGAACTAAGTCTCTTAAGGATTTTTATTATTTTCTCTGTTTTAGAGATAAGGTAAGAGAGGCTCACGAAGTGAAGCAAACTTGCCCTAAGTCACATGTGTGAGTGGCAGAGCTAAGGTGTGAACTGAGTCTAGTCTGTGAGCTTCTCGCTAGTAGGGTCTAAATCTCATTCAAACTTGAATCCCCGTACCTAGCAAAATACCTATTGAAATAGATCCCCAATATGTATTTGCTGAATTGAATTTTAACTCCAAATTCAGGGAGCTTATAGAGCTCTTGCAAAGATCCCCGTTTTGTGGCAGGGACTGCACTAATAACAGCATATACTATTTACCCATCATCTAGCTGTGTGCCAGTTCCTAAGCTACACCAGTACTTAATCATTTCATTCAATCCTTAGAACCTGATAAAACAGATTTTGTCATTATCTTCAGATTGTAGTTGAGGGCACTGAGACTCAGAGAGGTTAAGTCATTGAGCAATTTTGCAGTCCCTCCCCCCAGGGACATTTGGCAAATTCTGGAGACATTTTTGGTTGTCATAGCTGGAGATGGGGGAATTGCTATTGGCATCAAGTGGGTCGAGACTTAGGCCAAACATCCTACCCAGGAAATCTCCCTGCAAAAAAAAAAAAAAAGACCCAGCCCAAAATATCAATATTGCCCAGATCGAGATGCTCTGGATTAAGTTCTTGCTCAAGGTATTAAGTGATATATATATTTCAAACTCTAGGGCCTTTGCGCTAATCATCCTCTGGATTATCCTCCTAGTCCCTCCCTTCTTAGGTAGACTATGGTTTGCTGAGAAGACAGTTATATTATAATATGAGTCATGAAGCAGTGACTCTGGGGAACCAATAGGGAGTCTCCATGCAAAGTAAATCCTTCTCATCTTGATAGTTGGGTCCTGACTATGCCAAATAAGTAAATTTGTCTGTGTTTTAGTCTGTTTGTGTTGCTATAACAGAAGTACCTGAAACTGGGTAATTTATAAAGAACAGAGGTTTATTTGGCTCACAATTCTGGGACAGCTGCATCTGGCACGGGACTCAGGCTTCATCTACTCATGGTGGAAAATGGCACCCAACAGTGGGTACAAGCAGATCACATGGCGAGAGGAAGCAAGAGAGAGAGGGGAGGAGCCAGGGTCTTTTTAAACAACCAGCTCTCACGGGAACTAACAGAGAGAGAACTCACTCATTTATCCCCCCACCTAGGGAGAGCATTAATCCATTCATGAGGGATCTGCCCCCATGACTCTAACAGTTTCCAATACTGCCACATTGGGGATCAGATTTCTACTTGAGTTTTGGAGGGGACAACACTTTTAAACTCTATCAGTCTGCATGGCAATTCTATCAGGGCCAAGTGTAGCTGTAGCCAGGAGGACTTGGTGGAGAGACTACAGGGCTGGGGCACCCCAGGTTCCAGTCTGACTTCAACAACTCCTGTGTGTAGCCTCTAGAAAGTCATAAACACTCTCTGAGCCTCTATTTTTTATTTTTTTAGCTGTGGGATGGAGAAGCCTCTGCCCTGTGTGCTTCTCAGAGCTGTTTATGAAAACCATGTGAGAAAATGGCCCTCCAAGTGTTTTGAAAAGGTTAAAGGGCTTCACGTTGTCTGAGATTCCCTTCATTACTTCAACAAATATGTAGTAACAGCAGTGACAGCTTACACCACTGTCGTTGTGTATTTACTCTTTGCCAGACAATGCTTTAAGGATTGGAAATCTCATCTCATTTAGTCTTCAAAGCAATTCCATTAAGAAGGTAAATTAGAAGGGCTCCATGCTCTGTCTGATGCTCTGATGTTGCTGTTTTAATTCTTAGTAATATTTGAACAAGGGGCCCAGTATTTTCATTGCACATGGGGCCCTGCAAACTATGTAGCTGTTCCTTCCTTTAGACATGCCTGCTTCTGCCCAAGAGTACAATAAGCCGTGGGTAGTGAATCTATCGGACATGGCTTCTATCTCTTCTGGGCTCGGAGGGATGAAGGTTATTTAAGTTGATGTGAACATTTTCTAAGCTTCTTGTTTTCCCTATGAAAAGAATTGGTGACATTTACCAGACTTATCAATTAGTTTTATCTACACATTGATCAGGTAGAAAGGACAAGAAACTAGCCCATAGCAATAAAATAACAAAGAACGGGTTAAGTAGTCAGGCTCTGGGTTAAGTAGTCAGGCTCTGGGTTCAGACAGCATCATAGTAAGAACAATCAGCAACAGCCACAAAATACTGATAACAGGAATAGTATTGTCCACAGCAGAACTTTCTGGGGTTCTCTGAGTGCAGAGCCCTATGGCAAGTGCTTGGCATGCGTGATTTCATTCATCCGTCACAATAATTAATGTGGTGCATATGATTATTGTTCCTGCCTTTCAGATGCAGAAACCATGGCTCACTGGAGTTAAGTGACTTATCCACCACATCATACAGCCTGAGATGGTATCTCACCTCCGTTTGCTGGCTGCAATGCCTTGGGCAGGTAATGCAACCATTCCATGCCTCACTTTCCTTGTGCGTAAATGGGAATAGAGCTTACTTCATAGATTTGTTATACATTTGAATTAGGTGGTGTAATCTGGGATGTAGGAGGGAGGGCCTTGACCATTTTCTTACTGCTATATGTACTATGCTTTAGAACGGTGCTTGGAATGTAGTTGGTGTATCGGTTATCTGTTATCATAATGCTGTGTAACAATCACACACAAAACTTTAATAGTATACAGTAATGAGCAATAACACGTGAATTTATTGCTCATCTGTTGAGTCATTTGGATGTTGGCTAGGTAGATTTACTAATCTTGCCTGGGCTTGCTCATGGATGTGTCTGAAGGTTATGGTCTGGGATGCCTGGGGCAACTTGGTTTGGTTCCACATATCTCTCACCCTGTGGAAAGCTAACCCAGGCATATTCTCATGGTAATGGCAGGGGTACCAGAATGCAAGTGGAAATGCACAAATGCTTTTTCAGGCCTCTGCTTGTTTCATATCTGCCAACCTCCCACTGACCAAAGCAAGTCACCAGATCAAACCTAGATTTAAGGGGTGAGACAGGTCCCCTTGTCCAAGGTGGAAGAGTGATGAATTGGGGGTAACTGTGCAATCAATCTAACACAGTTGACTCTCAATAAATATTTGAAGAAAGGATTTGAAAGTGCTTAGAACATGATAAAGGATCAAAAATCAGTAGTTTACAACTATAATAATAATAACCTGGTAAACTGTGGAATTTGTGAGAGGGTTAACCTGAAAGAAGGATTTGACTACACATGCCTTTTGAGCAATCATTTCTTCCTATTGTTTTTCCTTTAGGCTTCCAAAATATTTCGGGGTGTCAGCTGGACATATTCTAAGAGTGTAGAACATAAAAGAATATAAAAGGAATAGAATTTCACAGGTCATGAGAGAATACAAAAGGAATAGAATTTCACAGGTCATGAGAGTAACTGATGAAACAGTTTCTCCAGAACCAAGGTAACAGGCCCTTTGAATTCGTCAAAATGAATCCCATTCTTAGCAAAGTTCTCCTGACATCTTTTCATATTATGGCTCCATTCCTTTGTTTTAATCCAACAGGGCAGGAACCTGGGTTGTGTGAGAAGCGATTGTTTAAACATTCCTTTTGGTGACTCCTGCCAACCCCTAGAATGGAAGCAGCTCACCTCAAGCTTGAATCTGGCCTGATGCCTCTTGGCATGGCTTGTCTGTCTGCTCCTGAGAGCTGGATGTGGAGCAAGATTGTAACATCTTCTAACGGATTGAAGAGTCTGGATGTCAGTGAGTGTGTGTGTGTCTCTCTGTGAGCTGCCACTGTGTGCAGTGACGATGATGACAGGTTGGTTTAATGCAACTCTTGCCAGGATTAAGAGGTTGTCAGACAAGTATCATGGGAGACTAAGGTATTGCTCTGAAAAGTCATTCTGAATTGCTAAGTAACTGAGAGCTGGCACTTGGATGAGGGCAGCCTTCCTTGTGTTTGAGGAGCTGCAGAGAGGCCTTTAGCAGAGCTGACCACTGTCCTCACTCTGAGAGCAGGGTAGCCGGGCCACTGAGATGCCTCCAACCTGGAGTTATGGGTCATGGGAGAATCCGAGATTAGACATCAGAGGGTCCATCAACCTTGTAAAACTACATGCAAAATATATGCTCATAAACATATGACTGTTTTTTTCTTTTTCTTTTTTCTGGGAGAGGGGCCATAGATTTCATCAGAACTTCAAGGGTTTGTGACTCTCAAATTGGAAATACCCTGTTCTGTCCCATTCTAGTCAGTGCTGTAGATAGGGCTCTGTAGGCAAGTTTAAGGAGCTTTATCTGAACACTAAAAGCAATGAGCAGTTATTAAAGAGTTTAAAGAAGTAAGGTAATATGAGTAGGCCTGATTTTCAAAAAGCTTGCTCTAGCTATGGAATCCATATATAGAACTGGTACAAACATGTTATGGCTATAGCTATTTTTATCTCATTTATGTATTCCATAAATGCACATGTTGAGTGTGTACCCTGTGCCAGAGACTGGGCAGTGAGGATGCGACTCACGAGTTAGAGTGCCTGCTGTCATGGGGAATAAAAAATCTAGGGGAGAGCCAAATAATTTTAGTACAGTTGGAAATCCCAGCACAGCATGAAAATTGCTATTTAATCATCCATTCATTCATTAGTTCAATAAATATTTATTGAGCCCCTACTGTGTGCCAGGGCCTGTGCTAGGGCTTGGGGTTATCAGTAAGTTTCAGACAGGCATAGTCTCTGTCCTCACTGAATTCCCAGTCAAATGGGGCACACAGGTAAGCGGAAGAGCTAGTACAATACACTGTGACAAATGCTAAGAGAGGGGATGTCCAACAGCAGTGAGGACATGCGAGTTATGCACCTAATTGAGCTCTCAGAACTCAGAAGTAGTGAAAACTCACACACCATTCCAAATACAGACAGAAGGACAAAGCTACCAGGAGAAGTCACATACTCTCAGAGTGGATTCCCGGCTAAGTAGAAACTTGAACATCTTGGATTAGTTGTCTCTCTTTTTGCTTATCGACAGGTACATGGATTTGCTGAGGGTGGATTGAGTGGAGAGGGCTGTAGGCTTCCAACTCCTGCACCATGAATTGAATGTCAGGAGGCTTAGGTTCAATCTCATTTCTTATTCTCACTAGCTGTGTGACCTTGGACAAGTCACCTCACCTCTCTGAACCTCATCTGTAAAACGGGTTTAATAATATCTGCCTTGTCTATGTCAAAGGGATATTATGTGTGTCCCTGACCTTCTGCCATGCAGAGGTTGTTGGCACTCTACAAAAGGTATCTATGCCTCTATTTTCATTCTGAGGAATTCCTCCAGGCTCTGCCTCCTAACCTTTGCTATGTCTCTTCTTATCAGGTCTGCTTCCTCTGGATCCATCCTATGACCTTGTTCTTGAGTTCTCTCACCTTCTCTGACTTCCCTAGATTCGTGAGCCAGTTTTAGTTTCACTCTGGGGTGTTGCCTCCCAGAACCCCCATCTCAGTTTCACATTCTTTTTTTTTTTTTTTTTGTCTTTTTTCATGTCCGGCAACGGACTGCAACCCTCAGTGTCGCGCCCGCACCGGACCGGGACCAGCAACGGGATTGCAACCCTCGG